>NC_139652.1:11344096-11410821 GCF_964638095.1 Poromitra crassiceps
ACTAAAAACATCAGTGGAGTTTCCCAGGGAAACAGAGCTACAGCTATTCTCCTCAACAACTGAACGGTGATCAGCTTAAAAAAAAACGGCTCTAGTTTAGCAGGTATCAGGCTCATGTCCAGAGTGAGCGAGTGGGCGTGTCCAGACTCCAGAGCAAGCGAGTGGGCGTGTCCAGAGCGAGCGAGTGGGCGTGTGCTGCTCACAACCAAACCATTTGTTGCACTCGCAACAACCACGGGCATTGTCGTCAGCATGGACTCTAGTCAAGTGTAACCTAAGATACTTCTTTCTTTCTCACTGGAGTCTCCCTCTGCCATCTGTCTCTCCCCCTCTTTCACTGCGCTTGCTTGTGTGTGTGTGTGTGGCCCCGCCCCCTCCCACAGGCTCCGCTCAGACAGAGAGAAAGCCAGCCAGACACATTATTAGTATACTGTATATATAGTCGATGTGAACGAGTGAGCGAGCAAACATCAGATAGTTTCAAGTTTTTCTAAATGAAGCTCTAACCTGCTCCATGTGTCGGCGAACAGCGTGACACCCCAAACGCACCAGAAGCGTATCCGACGTTGAAGCCTCGCCTCTCGGAGGCAGTTTCATTTCTGCGTCCTTGTTAACGGGGGAGACCGATCACACCGGCCGCGTCGCGTCGCCTCACGTCTGCTCTATTTTGGACGCGAGGCCGCGAGCGAGCGGCCTCATGCAGCCGGGCATGAAGTCAATACAAGTTGTGACCGGCAGGGGGGGCAAAACAGAGTGAGGCGCGGAGGCAAAAGAGAGCGCTTCTGGTGTGAATGGCAAGGCTCCTGCACGACGCGTCCGACGCTGCTGCAAGGCTCCTGCACGACGCGTCCGACGCTGCTGCAAGGCTCCTGCACGACGCGTCCGTGACGCGCTGCTTCGGAGATGCTTCTGGTGTGTCCCCGTGAGCGACGTGTTGCCGGATTTCAAAAAACGCTCCCCTCGGCTCGATTTCTGCAAAGCTTCGCGCACCACCACCTTCAGAATGAGGCGCCACCACCTTCAGAATGAGGCGCCACCACCTTCAGAGTGAGGCGCACCACCACCTTCAGAATGAGGCACCACCACCTTCAGAATGAGGCACCACCACCTGCAGAATGAGGCACGACCACCTTCAGAATGAGGCACCACCACCTGCAGAATGAGGCACCACCACCTGCAGAATGAGGCACGACCACCTTCAGAATGAGGCACCATCACCTTCAGAATGAGAGGCTCATCCTGCTCACATAAACCCCCGCAGCACACTACGTCATACCCCAACTCCCCAACTCCCCCCCTCACACTCTCTTCTCGCTACACCGGAGATCTTCCTCATGTGTGGAAACGACGATGCCTCTGGTGTGGAAGGGTAACTCAAGTCTCCAGAAGCCCTGAGATGCCAAGCTTACTTGAAAAGATGTCATTTACGCCCTGTCTTTAGCTGAAATCTTCACTGTAGATGGGAAGTGAAAGTGAAAGTGAAAACATTCAACTCACTGCTACAGTGAAGATTTGTAAATAACGTCCTCTCAAATCAACTTGGCATCTCAGGGCTTCTGGAGACTTGGATTATGCCAGACGAGCAGTATGGAACCTTTTTTATGCATTTTAAAGCTGGTCACCACCATTGACTTCAGTTGTTGAGGAGAATGCTGTAACTTCACCTCAGGCTTCCACCGGCATGGGAGTGAATGAGCACAGGAGTAGATAAATGTCTGAATTTTCATTTTTGGGTGAACTGCTCTTTAAGTGTATTGTTTCATCCAGGGCAACTTATAGTGACAATACAGTAAGCTTCGGATCTTAGATAGGCAGCATCACACGCAACCGAGAGTAACATGTGCCATGGTAGAAGTCAGTGTCTATAAAGTAGACAAGTGATGAGAGACTTGAACCAAAGTCTATTTCCATACAAATCTAAGCACCTCAGATATGATGAATAATCCATAGGTTCTCTATATAGGTGGCTTTGAGACAAGCGTTAGAACGGCAGGAATCAGGTTTATGTGGATTCCAAACTGCTTTGATGGCTATTTTTTAACTCATTATCTCAATAAATATGGCGCTTATCAGAATGAGGTTAAGTTCAAAAGAGATAGAACTCAATCCCAATCATTGCACATTTGGATTTGAGTGGGCCAGAAATGTTTAAACTTGGATTTATTTCATAAGATGAGAGTGAAACTGAAGTACCGTACAGGCCTTGTGAACAGGCATGTTTTAAAGAAGAAACTTTGAAATGCTCTGATTGAAGTCGGCTTATATAAGACAACTGCTTGCAGAAGCAGCCTTCCAATCTTCAATCATCTATCGTCTGCGTGTGATTCATGGGAATACATCTTCTTGCCTAAGTCTTTCATGTTCCTGAAACCTTGCAGTGTGTTGTTGAGTCAGTGCGTCTGGAGTTGCAGCATTAAACACACTGGCCTACATCCATGCACAGTTTCCAATGGTAGAGTCTTTCTGATCTCCTCCTGGCTCTGGTGCCACCGGCTAGGTAACCCGAGTGACGGTGGGTTCTGTTGGACCACAGCGGGTCTGGTGCCGCCGGGCCAGGTAACCCGAGTGCCGCTTGCGTTCTGTCGGACCACAGCGGGTTAAATAATTCAGAGTTCGTTTGTAAATTCAGCTGCTGGAAAGAAATGAGAAACCCAAGTGTTGGCGTCGGGTTACCCTGGGCCCTACATATGCAGGGAACTAGAAACCCGCCTGTCTGTCTGCCGGGCGGCCATTCGTGCTACAGGTGCTACAGATCAGACATGATAACTGAATGAAACTATGTTTGCAGTTTGTCAAAAAGACATTTGAGTCAGAGCTTGACATTAGGGCCCCGCCGAGTGCAGGTCGAATTTGGCAGTGGCGTTTAACGCTCTAGTGTAACGCTCGAGTGTAACGCTCGAGTGTAAACACACGGTCACTCTGTCCACTTTGGCGGGTGGCATTCTATGTAGCGGTATACATGGTCCTGTCCGACCTGAAGCTCCCTGTGGAGAAGCAGTGGAGAAGATGTGGGGGCCGCAGCAGATCACAGGTGTAACCAAAGCCGGGGAGCAGTCAACACTCAAGGTGCAGCTGAAAAGGGAGAGGAGACAGCGAAGAAGGAAGGAGTGTTCAACCAAAAGTGGCTGGTACACGTTCCAGCCGAGGCAATCGTGCGCCGCACCGACCGTAGGACGTACTACGGACGTAGTGACAAGGTGAAGAAGGGGGGCGGGGTCTGTTTTAATCGGTTTTAATCAGTTGCATGTCTTCATAAAGGAGCTTTTACACACAACCTTTTCAGAGCTGATCATATGACTGTAGTGTTACGGTGTATGCTGGACCGATACATTTGATGTAGTCTGGATTTGGGTGTTGCTTGGTTATATTTAGAACATAATTCCACTTTGACAGAAAAGATGATCTCGGCTCACCCCTGAAGGTCAGGTCACTGCTACAGTAACTGTGATATAGTTTGAATGAATCTTCAAAAGGCCTGTTTGGATGCATGTACAGTATGTTCATGATCAAACAAGGACACATGGATCCCTGTTGCTTTATTCATTACTGAGGCTCATCACGATGGTCAATTATTCATCGTTAATCAGATAGTCAGCACGCACTTGGCTCCTGTGTTACATCATTGGCTTTCCTGGGGAAGCCAAGCAGATCTGGCTATGGTCAGTCCTCGGATGGAAGACCATGCATCTGGTGCTGGAAGTGGTGTTGGAGGACCAGCACTGTAGGAGTAACTGGTCTCAAGAATAACATCCCAAATGCCCCCAGGGCAGAGACAGGCTGGACTCTGTCCCTGTGAGTGAGCACCGTCCTTCAGAAGAGACGTTAAACCGAGGCCTTGACAACCTGGCTTCCTTCCATCATTCAATCATCCCTCGTTACTTAATTGGCACATTCAGTTCTCAACTCTCCACCGTGAGAGCTGGTGTGTGGTGTAGTCTAGGACCTGGCTCAGATATGGATATGCACTTCATTTAGGAGAGAATATCTCAACTGTTATAGACTAATATGACCCCTGCGAACAACGTGGGATGTGTGCCAAAATCTCTATCTGGGACGATAAACCAGAAAATGGCCAAAATGGCCATAAAAAAAAGGTGAATGTGATTTCTCCACCCCCCCCCCCTTCAAAGATTTCCTCATGATTTTCTACCAGTTTAATCTTCACATAAAATAAATATTTTTTGTATTACACTTTTTCTTAAAAATTAATTATAGTATGCAATTTAGGCAATATATTATTAAATATGCATAAATTGCATAAAAAACTGTTGTAACTACAGATTGTTCAGAATGGCAACTTATTACAATACAACTAACAACACACAGGAATTGCCATATATTTTTTAACTTAAGCTTTCTGCAAAGTTAGAATGTTTGTGTCATCTAGAGTTGAACTGACAATTAGGAATTTGAACAATATAGTAGAGGACCTGGCTCAGATATGCACTTCAGTTAGGACTAGGAGAGAATATCTCAACTGTTATAGACTAATATGACCCCTGCCAGGGGCGGACTGGGATCATAATTCAGGCCGGGCATTAGATACCAAGCAGGCCAGGCCGATACGGGCCAATGCGCGTGCCGGCGTCCGAAGGGCCGTTTGAAGCCCAATTTGGGCCGCTTGAATCCCAATTTGGGCCGCTTGAAGCCCAATTTGGGTCGTTTGAACTGAAGCCCAATTTGGGCCATTTGAAGCCCGATTTGGGCCGTTTGAAGCCCAATTTGGGCCGTTTGAAGCCAGATTTGGGCCGTTTGAAGCCCAATTTGGGCCGAGTCCAATTTTACAATGAGATGCACCCACTTTAACCCTGAATAAAGTAATAAAACCACTAGTAAACCAGTAGGCGGCGCCTGGCCTGTTGTTCAGTGAGTGGCCTGACTGCAGGCACAATTCTTTTTTTTTTTTGCAGGCCAGGCCAGGCCAGGGCACCGGGCATTTGCCCGACATGCCCGATTATGCAGTCCGCTCCTGACCCCTGCGAATAACTTATACTATACGTGGCGAAAAACCCGAAAATTGCCCTTTTGACACTACAGGTGAATTAGGATTTTTTTTGACAGGTGGTCAGAATTCACATCGCAATTCCGTGCTGTATATTCGCATCGCTCTTGGTGTGTACCAGCCTTGATGGAACTCAAGATCATGTCTAGCCATGGGGGGTAGTTTCCTGTGCGAATGGCATTCTTGTGTAGCCTGTCACTAGTGTCCTGTACCCGTCCTTTTTGTTCTTCCAATGTAAAATACTTTGCAACCGGGACATTCTCGTCTGTAAATAACAAACGAGGTTTTACAGTTAATGAAATGATTAATGGTGAACTGAACTCCTTCTGAGATGTAAAATCCATATATGATTTGCTCTGTATTACATTTGTGCAGTGTTTAGAATGGTTACACCTGTATGAGAGCCCTTTGGGTTTTGGAGGCGGCCATGTTTGTTGGGTGTTTGGCTGAAGATGGCCGTGTGCCAGGTGATGCTGTAGAGTAGGGCATCTCCTGAAGCTGATGAATGGCGCTTCAGGGACGATGTGACTGAGCACGCCATCACTCTATAATACCCCAATTTCTATTTATACTCCCTTTCATGTGTTCTGCCTCTGTGTGTTGTCCCAAACACCTCTTTCTCTCTGCTTTGTTTGGGAGCATTTCTTTGTAGTAATACTGTAAACTTTACAGTATTACTTCTTTACAATATTTACAGTGTAAAGATTGTCTGCTCGGCTCTAGTGTATGCTTTCTGTAGGCGCCTGTTGGAGTATATTGTGTTCACCCTCTCTAGGGCCAGTGATTCCCAACCAGGGGTACGTGTACCCCTAGTGGTACTTGAGCAGCTTGCAGGGGGTGCTTGGAAAGATTGGGGATTACAATTGATTTCCAAAATGATAAAAACAATATTCCAAGACATTTTATAGGCCCATCTTGTTCAAACTTATGACTTTTCCCAATTGAAATTGGAAAAGTTGTATGAAAGGGGAGTCATTCAAATGATTTCCATTCAGTAATCAGATGTGTTAGAGATGCCTACTAAAATATTAATATGAGTTAATAGAACACATTTAGGAGCACCACCAACAGGCATGAGTGAGGGGATACTACTGGCATGGTAGTCTCATCGCCAGCCCCATGAGAGTTCTTACGCTGATACACTACGTTACTGCATGCTGCAGATCTCTCTCTGGGTCTGGGACACTTTCCCTCAGCCGGCTGGGGTCGGAAGTGAACCGTTCACTTGGCCAGTGATATGACAGTGGTGGATTCAGTCTTCCCCAATCAATAACGACTTTGCGATCAGACAACAGGGGAGGCCCAGCCCATTTTTCGAACCGCTCTCTCTCATTGGTGCTACGACCTGTCACTCATTAAATTTCAACCCCCCTAGACGCGCCCTCAAACCCCAGCAGTGGCTGTGAAGTGGCAGTGTGGTAGTGTTAATTTCGGCGACGAAAAATATGACGAAAAATGTTAGTCGACTACCTTTTTCCCCAAGACTAAGACGAGACTAAAATGTTCAGACTTTTAGTTTCATTGACTAAGACGAGACTAAAATACTCAAACTTTTAGTCGACTAAAACTTGACTAAACAAAAAGAAAATGGGGTTGACTAAATATGATAAAAACTAACAAGGACATTTGACACAGGACTAAGACCACGACAAAATTTAAAAATAGACGACAAAATTAACACTAATTATAGACTGTTTCCCCACTCAATGCAGCAGTTCAGGTGTGCAGCATCATAGATGTAGCTGACATGTAGCTGTCTTAAAAACATTTACAGTAGTTACAACAGAACCCACCCAGTCTTAGCTAAGGGTCTTATCTATGTGTGTATGAGGCATTGTGTTCCCAAAATGTACAGCTACTTGCTTGTCTACATTATATCTAGAGAAGTCTGAGTGCTTTTCGCACAGCCAGCCTCCCTCCATTCTCCCCTCAGCTGTGGGCTGAGCAGGGACTGTAAATACGGTCCACTTGTCATTGCTACCTCCGCACACCGACACTGGCCTGGATGGGCAGAGTCACCATTAGCTACTTTCCCTGGGAAAGAGTTGCCAACACTGCTTCGAATTACAATTACTAGTACAAGTGCATCAGCAGATTCAACAGTTTTCATTGACTAAAACTAGACTAAAATGTGAACAGTTTTCGTTGACTAAAACTAGACTAAAATACTTATGGTTTTATTTGACTAAGCTGAGACTAAAATGCTCAAACTTTTAGTCGACTAAAACTTGACTAAATAAAAACAGGATGAGGTTGACTAAATATGATACAGACTAACAAGGACATTTAACACGGGTCTAAGACTAAGACTAAATAAAAAAATAGCCGACAAAATTAACACTAAGTGGCACAGACTCACTATGTAGTATGCGGAGCGCAGCAATTCAACGTAATATTTGAGTCTGGGGAGTCTGGGGACTACTGGCATGGCAAAACATCTCAAGGGGTAGATAATAGGGGTGGGGGAAAAAAATCGATTCACCTAAGTATCGCAATTTTTAATGTCACGATTTTTTGGATCGATCTTTTATTCCAGAATCGATAATCGCAATTTTTTTTTTTTTTAATTTTTTTTTTGGGTGCTTGCAGTCAGGCCACTCACTGAACAGCAGGCCAGGCGCCGCCTACTGGTTTACTAGTGGTTTTATTACTTTATTAGTTAGTCTGAAGTAATAATTACACTTCAGGGTTAAAGTGGGTGCATCTCATTGTAAAATTGGACTTCAAACGGCCCAAATCTGGCTTCAAACGGCCCAAATCTCACGCGCGTTGGCCCATATCGGCCTGGCCTGCTTGGTATCTAATGCCCGGCCTGAATTATGATCCCAGTCCGCCCCTGTTTTTAACTATATCGCCCAGCCCTACTCATGATATATAATATACAGTCTCTAGTGTATGATTCAACTTTTCCCATGTTCTAATCTAGTGTAAAAAAGCAAACAAACTGAAAAAATAAAAGAAAAAAATAAACAAAAATCGCAATAAATCGTAATATCGAATCGCAATAATCGTAGAATCGCAATACTTAAGAATCGCAATATAAATCGAATCGGCACCCAAGAATCGTGATAGTATCGAATCGGGAGATAAGTGAATCGCCACAGCCCTAGTAGATAAGACAAAAAAGGTTGGGAACCACTGCTCTAGGCCACAGTACCATGGTGTTTCATCAGATCTGTTAGACTTACTGACGAAGGCAGGCTTGATGCTGAAACGTGTCGACGTTTGTTTTTTAAAGTCAAATATGACCATGCCATGTTGAACTTTTAAAATAGAGTGCCTTGGAGGTTTTTTTGTAGTTTTTAGTTTTTTTGTATTTGTCTATACATTTGTCTGTATTTGTCTATTGTCTCCCCCCCCCCAAAAAAACCTATATATACATATACATTTATATATATATATATATATATATATATATATATATATATATATATATATATATATATATATATATATATATATATATATAAACAGAGCAGGCTGTCGGCAGCATGGAGGTTCGTTACATAGCTAATTCATGTTCTCTAACAAACATAATAAACCGCGGTGTGACATAAAATATGTTGTTTACAGAGTGCATTATGCATTATGCATTACGACTTGAGACTTGACTTGGACTTGTGAGCATCTCTGGCGTGCGTGCGTATGTGCGTGCTATATACATATATACATATATATATATATATATATATATATATATATATATATATATATATATATATATATATATATATATACCACCAACACCAACACCCAACACACACACACACACACACACACACACACACACACACACACACACACACACACACACACACGCACACACATATCTATATCTATATTATCTTTATATATCTATATCTCTACAGACCCACAGTCTACTGAAACCTGGGCGATCCATCCCAAGTGTAAATCTGTGTGTATTCACCTGGCAGTGCACAGACCTGCCTAGCGTCCCCTATGGAAGCATTGCAACAAAGGCACTGCAGGAAGGCAGGAAATCGTTTTAACCTCATTTTATTGCGTTCATTGTTGCCGTGGAAACTAGTTGAGGTAAACGTGCAGCTCTGCGGCTATTTAATCACGCCCCCCCGCCCGCCCCCACACCCCCAAATGATAAAGAGCTCTGTCTTCCAGGGAAGCATTTCATTAGTGGACCCTTCCTATTGGTCCCTATTGCAATAGTTTATGGTTTTGCGTATGACTGTAGGCCGGCAAACCAACTCAACGCTGAACATGGAAACTATTTTGTGAAGCAATGAGATAGAGCTGGAGTTATCTGACCATAACTTAAAACAATCGGACATCAACACATTGAAAACATAATTCTGCAGGTCTAAAAGCTGTAATCTGTTTTTGCAATGTGCTACCTGCTCTCGCCTTCTCTGAAATGTATTGAGTGACTTGTGTTTTGAATGAAAGCAGTTTAAAACTCATTCATGCATCTACAAACTGTTGTGTGGGTTTTTCTGTTCACCTACTGATGACAGCAGCACCAAGTAGGAGCAACGCAGGTGGAACTAATGTTTTCAGACGGTAAACTAAATCCTTAGTGTAGGATACAATTGTATTGTATGTGATTTTTTTTTTTACCACCCATATGATGTGAAAAGCAGCTGGGCCCCAGGTATTTTCACGTTATCTAATCTGGCCCCCATTCAAAAAAGTTTGGACACTCCTGATTTAGATGGTCAAATATGTTGCTCCTCGTATCTCTAGTGCTGTAATCTTTCAAAAATGGTTTGAATTATGCGGATTATAATTGATAAAGCTTGAAACCCTGAGAAGATTCTATTTCCTCAGAATAACACCAACATCATCCGTTTTGTAATTGTTGTAGCTTTTTGAGATGTTTTCAGATACAACATAACTTGGTCACACACCTCATCATGCATTGGATCTGGCCATAGATTGTATGTTGCGAGCAGGAATTTTAAGACTTTCTCAACATTTTCAAAATAGAAGCAGATTGGCCAATGCAAAGCCTACTGGCAGTCAATATACAGTAAGCAGTTGATTTTTAAATGTACTGTATGTGAGTATGCATAACAGAAATGTTCTACTAAAGAATAACTCATCATTTGATGTGGTATAGTCCATGAGCTTTTCTTTTTCTCTCTCTCTTTGGTGACATCTTTGCTGCCAAGCGATCGTTGCTGTGGTGTTTTTGTAGTTTTTTCCCATTGATTTTCTGTTAATGCAATTTGGTGGTGGCGCTCTTCTCTGTCTGTTCGGCCATAGTCCCGCAGTAGCCAGTCCTTGCTGTAGGTGGCGCTCTTCTCTGTCTGTTCGGCCATAGTCTCGCAGTAGCCAGCCGTAGATGTGTTTCTGTAGGTGGCGCTCTTCTCTGTCTGTTCAGTCATAGTCCCTCAGTAGCCAGTCCTCGCTGTAGGTGGCGCTCTTCTCTGTCTGTTCAGTCATAGTCCCTCAGTAGCCAGTCCTCGCTGTAGGTGGCGCTCTTCTCTGTCTGTTCAGTCATAGTCCCTCAGTAGCCAGTCCTCGCTGTAGGTGGCGCTCTTCTCTGTCTGTTCAGTCATAGTCCCTCAGTAGCCAGTCCTCGCTGTAGGTGGCGCTCTTCTCTGTCTGTTCAGTCATAGTCCCTCAGTTGCCAGTCCTTGCTGTAGGTGGCACTCTTCTCTGTCTGTTCAGTCATAGTCCCTCAGTAGCCAGTCCTCGCTGTAGGTGGCGCTCTTCTCTGTCTGTTCGGCCGTAGTCTCGCAGTAGCCAGTCCTCGCTGTAGGTGGCGCTCTTCTCTGTCTGTTCAGTCATAGTCCCGGCAAAGAGCTACCCGACTCCGGTCGGTATGGTGTAACAACCAAGTAGCAGAACGGATTATTTTGAATTTTGAAAAAAGTCATTTTGAAAATGTCAAATATTACTTAAGCACGCATTTAAGCTAGTGTCTTCATCTTTGGGTATAGCGGCGATCTTGCCTACATTGATTCGCTGTGTGTCTTTTGAATGTTGTTGCTCTCAGTTTCCTGGCTGGTTGTTGAGTAGAATCTGTCAGCAGTGTTTAGGGGTTTTCACCGTGGAGGACAGTGGACATGTCAGTTCTGATCCACTCAGAGGAGGATCCTGCTTCTCTTGTGGGAGGCCAGTCTGTTCCCATTCCCAGTGTCAGAGCTGATGGATGAACGTGGCTCCTGGGGGAGAGTAGGTTATGGTTCACACAGTAGTCGGATTGCCAAAAAGGTAGCTGTAATGCCCAGTAAAAAAGAAGAGAAGAAGAAACTGAATAGGGCTGGGTATTGGTTCAAATTTCAAGAATCGATTCGATTCCGATTCACAAGGTTCCGAATCGATTAATCCAGATTCGATTCGATTCGATTCCGATTCGATTAATTTCAATATCAATTTGATTAGTGATACTAAAACATGTTTTTGAGCTGTAACCTGAATTACATGACTGTCCAGTTATGTCACACAGGGGTTCCCAACCTTTTTTGCGCCAAGGACCGGTAGATACATGGGGGAAAGAAGTTGCGGACCGGTTATCAATTTTAATGGTTTTAGTTGCACATATATTTACTCACCAGGTGGTGACAAAGGGTAAATAACAGCCTTTTCATCTGTCAATAAAGACACTTTCACAATTATGCACAGTGATTTGATTTCAGCCTACATAATTTCTAAAAGTAGATATTAATGATCAAACATTTCCATTTATGTAGCCTACAGTATTTATGTTTTTGTTTCAACTACAAACATAAATAAACGTCAACTTGAAACTATGTTTCAACTACCACACAGCCTATGTTTATAAAAAAAAATATATATAAATATAATATCTATAATAATAATAATAATAATATCTCTGGACATATGATCGATATCAAAGGATTAAAATAAAAATCAATTTAAAATCGGAGAATCCATTTTTTTAACCCAGCCCTAAAACTGAATCACACTAGATATTATTAGATTATTAGATTATTATTATTAGATTATATAAATATATAATTTAATGTGATCATAGATAGAAATACTTTTGTTTACGCCAGGTTTTGAACATACAATGATTTTACACACCACTGACAAACCTGCTTTCACACCCACAACATTTTCCTCTAACTTGCAAACTAGGTTTCTTTATAGCTGCTCACCCAAAACTAAAGCAAAGCAAAAGGAGTGGTTCAGACTTGTGTATTGGTAAAAGAAGCAATGACTGATAGGAGTAATGGGTGATTATAATAACATGATTGAAATGAACGTTAAGTTGCAATAACTTGTAAGTATTTTGTCAGACAGAGTAACCCAAAACGAACTGGCAGGAATTAAATACTGAGTAATCAAATGATTTACTTCACTAATTACAAGCAGGTATTCAGTATTCTGAAGGGATTACATTTTGAACGTCACCTCCCAGTGCTGTTGAATCCTCTTCATCATCACCATCACTCTGGTTTGGTTAAGAAAGTGAACCCGCCTATTATAGCCTAAAGGTTAGAGAAGCTTGTGGTCATTGGTTGAATATCTTATATGTTGATACCTTGAGCAAAACATTTCTAATAGAGAGGAAATCAATGTCCCTTCCCTGGTTTCTTGTCATTTCTTTATATGAAGTGAAAATGTTTTATGCATTATGTCACTTTTTGACTTACACAGCTGTTAGGCAAATGAAAGAACTGCAGTCATATTTTGCAACCTGTCACGAGTTGTTCTTTCCCTGCAACAGAAATAATTCCTGAGTCATACTTGGATATTTTGGTTTTGAGCAGAAATTGCAAAAAAAAAATATAATGTTTGAAGCTCATAGGTAATCAGTGTGGCCCTTCCCTCATCGTTACATTTTGTTTTAGTGCTCCATGTTGCATTCTCCCCCAAAACCAAAGAAAAAGCACAGATTCCACTCTGTGAGTTCAGGATCATGTGGTGATTTCAGTGTTTTCTTCTTCCAGACACGACGACTTGAAGGAGATGCTGGACAGCAACAAAGATTCCCTGAAGCTGGAGGCGATGAAGCGGATCGTGGCGGTAAGGATGAAACCATGTTCAGCAGCTTGTAGCAGGAGGATTCCCCACATGTTTTGAGCACCACCAGCAGACACGCAATATAAAATGCATGATCTTGTTCTGCCAGCAGGGGGGGAATCAGAATCAGAATCACTTGTATTGCCACAATATGCAAGATTACATACGAGGAATTAGTCTTAGTGTCATTATGCATTATTATTATGGTCACGTCAATATTCAGATAAAGAAATGGGAAAAACAAACAGAAAGACAATCACAATATTGCAAGTGCAGTCCAATATATGCAATATGAATATATACATGAGTGGAGGAGTGTTCAGTGAAGTCGGCATCAAATTTACATGAATTTACAGCCCGAGTTAAATAGGTGTTAAATAGGCAGTGAATTTACATGAATTTACAGTCCGAACTGATGCATCCTCTGTGTAACAAAGCATTTCATGATTGTAACTGTCAGAGAGACGTAAAATAACGAAGCTGTAAAAAGAGATACTGTATATAGATCCTAATGTAGCTAAAACTGTAAGCGATTCAATATCCTGATATATAACTCAAACTGCAAGAGACTTAATATTATACAGCTGTATGAGAAAGACATTTTGAGATGATCAAAACTAGAGCCGTAAGAGATGGAAACTCCACAGTCAGCTGTTAAATATTCATCATCGTGTCAGTTTCCGACTTTTGAAGTTCCACACCCATATATTCGTTGCTCCGGCGGGCGATAGATCAGAGACAGGGGGCGTCGGATCAAAAGGGACTGGAATGAAAAGTTTGATTCCAAAGTGGGACATCCACCATTTGGGGGGGGAAGTTACACCTGAGCTTACAAAGTCATTGACGGTACAAAAGTAAATAAAAACAATGGTACTTTTTAGAGTTCTTGATATACAAAATAGTCACACTTAATAATATTATAGGTTTTCTTTTTTAGACATATGAGCTGTAGCCTAGGTGATTTTGTGAAATCGTTCCTCTGCATACCAGTCCACCACTCCTCCTTCTTGGCTGATATACTGTATGACATACGCAGGTTTGGTTTGGTTTGGTTTGGTTTGTTCGCTTGTTTGTTTTACAGGAAGGGAAAATGCAAACTTAAAGCAATACTCCACTTAGTTTTTGGATATTATTTTTATTCCATTTTCATTTTAAATCATACAAGACAAAAAACAATCCTCCCCCCCCCCCAAAAAAGAAAAGCAAATGTATCAAGCAATACAAGTACATCCACCCAATATACTGGTCAGACCTCAATGCTACATGTACTGTACCACACCATCCACATGTGCAGGGATGAACCACACAAAGGATAATCCCCAATGAAAGCCAAACAGGAAAACAGACAGAAGAAGAAGAAAAATGACAACAAAAGAAACAAAGACTAGCAGGAACCATGTATATATTAACACGTTCACTGCCAACGACGTATTACTCCGTCAAAAAAAATCCAACGGTTGACTGCCACTGACGTATTACTCCGTCAAAAAAATGATTTTTTTTTTTTTGACCGTGGGATGTGCATCTAACCCTTTTACATCTCTTATATAATTATTGGAGCCACCGAACGTTTACAACCCATTCCACCGACCCACTAAGTGGCGACAGTGCTCTCCTGACTAGAGGAAGGCAAGCAAAAAGCAGCCATTCTCATGAAAATGGATGGGGGAAAACGCTTTCGTTTTCGTGCTGATTGCTGGCGATGCGGGATTGCAAATTTGCATAATAGATTACAGGTGGAACACACTTTGAAACACGCAGCATAAATATGACCAGAATCGCAAAAGCTTCATCAAAGCTCTCAACCAAAACTCCAAGAAGCGAGCGAGTCCATCCAGACTTCCTCAAACAGCGGCCGCGCAGACAGGCAGCAGCAGCAGCAAAGCAGTGAGACTGGTGACAAGCTTGTGACGGCCGCTGCAGCCAAGAAGAACGCCCACGGAGGGAGGAGTTGGAAGCAGAGGGGGGTTTCCTGCTGTTATGGAGGAAATTACTGTTCAAAACTATTGTTTAGATGTCTGACGTCTTACTGATGCCAAAAATGAATGGTTAAAGTGACTGTTCTATCGAATTTCACAAAAAGCCGTTTATCTCTGAATAATTTTTCTGACGCTGAAACCATGCTGTATTCAACTGCTAATGCTTACATAACTACTAACTCTACAAACTAACTCTTTTAGACAGAGAAAGCACACATTCTATTAGTTATTTTGAGATATTGTGTGTTCACAAAATCTTAGCAGAAAAGAATCCTCGGGTCTTGAAAGATGAGCCAGAATCCTCAAAAAAACCCTCTGGCAGAAGCTAACTACAGTAAAAAAAAAACGTCTGGCAGTGAATGTGTTAATACAACCAGGCGAGTTTTAACATGAGGGTTATTTAGCTCTTGACCGCCATGAAAACCGGAACTGAAAATATAAACTAGACCTAATCACCAAGATCAGATGCGGCTGGACGAGTTTTTAGCATTAGGATTTTTACTTCCAATTCATTTGAAGAGACTGGTAACTGACATTTAACACGGTTGTGACCAGATTGAACAACAGAACCTGTTACTGTGATTTTCAACTGAAGTTTGGTCATATTTCTTTTAGAACATCATTTCCCCAAACAGCATTTTTATCGATAGACTAGAACTTAGCGGAGGGATATTTGATTGCTGGTTTGGTAAATGTGAGCAGTTAACTGTCATCTTCAACATTGACACTTCAACATTGCAGTTTGAAAATTGCTGCCACCAACCTGCATAGATCGTAGTAGGCTGTGGTGCAGCTTTGACTTGTTATTTCTCAGATTTACACGGAACTATTCTGCTGCGGTAACAAGACATGAGTGGGAGTGTGTCCACGCCACGGCGAAAATAAGCTTTGGGATATTGCGATCTGAGCTGTGTGTGTCTCCACGCTGATAACAGCAGATGAGTAATAGTAATGAGGGTGTGTTTTCTCTGCAGATGATCGCCCGAGGTAAGAATGCATCAGACCTCTTCCCGGCTGTGGTGAAGAATGTGGCCTGCAAGAACATTGAGGTTTGTGATGACGCCACCTTCATCCTGAATGATTCATGCGTGCTTCTGTGTGCTTCTTCTCAGCCATTGTGGTAAACATGTTGCTTTCTGCATTAAGCCTACTAGCAGAGTACTTAGAGTAGCAGAGGATTTAGTCGGGCCCCTCACTCACAGAGTTGGCATGCAGCCTCTCCTCTCTCTCCCCAGAGGCTTTTCATAGTCCACTTCAATTGGCTGATTATAACTCTGCTCACCTGTGGGCTCCGCCGCTCTGGCGCTCCATGGTGCTGAACCTGAGTCATTTTGGCCACTAATGAGCCATTTTGGCCCATTTAGTCGGCCCTAATGACCTAATTAAAAAATCTGGCTCTGTTAAGTCAACCGCATGGGTGCTCGTTACACTCCCTGAAAGATTCAGCGGGATCGCACGTAAAATGACATAGCTGTGGCCAAACAATTCCTGCTCTCTCACTCACACACACAGAGACTTTGTATTCTTATAGGATTTTAGATTCTGTCTGCAATATCTGATTTTGTTAAGTCATTTTTTTACAACCCCTTTGCATTTGTTTTGATCTCACCTGAACAAATTTGTAGTTTCCCCTACTCTTTTTGCATTTTATCATTGTGTTTGATCTCTTCTGTGTTTTAGTGCTGTGAACACAAATTAACCAATCTACATAGAGTTCTGTAACTCTCTCTCTGACGCCATTCACACCTGGCACTAACATGTGTTTTTTGTGATCAGATTGCAATCGGATAGTGCTTGAACACATTAACCTGATTTAATTTACACCTGGTATTAATATGTGTCTCCAGTGTCCACATTGAGATCTGTTGGCGATCGGATCAGGCAAGCTCCATAGCTTAGAGCAGCAGAAAAACTGTGACTGTTGTTGTATGTGGATTGAGCGGACGCATTGCATTTACACTTGTGTTCCATGTGGTCACATTACAATGCGTCCCTTCTGACACCTCCGGATGTGGTTTGGCCGAAGTACACCTGTACTTTCAAGTGGTCAAGCACTATCCGATTGCAATCTGATCACAGAAAATGCATATTAGTGCCAGCCTGCCAGGTATAAATGGCCTCTCTCTCTCTCTCTCTCTCTCTCTCTCTCTCTCTCTCTCTCTCTCTCTCCTCCGCCTCTCTCCATCCCAGGTGAAGAAGCTGGTTTATGTTTACCTGGTGCGCTACGCTGAGGAGCAGCAGGATCTCGCTCTGCTCTCCATTTCCACATTTCAGCGAGGCTTGAAGGTAGAGCAGAGGCAGCTACATTTTCCCATAATGCATTCTGAATTTGACTGGGTTATTCCTTTCATACATTTGACATGCAGCATGCGAGGGATCAGCCCATAAGCATTTTGGTAAACAAACGGCGTCACTGGGGTAAAACGACAATGGGAGGGAAGAGACAATGGGACCCTATGGAGCCAGCCTTGAATGTCTCACTCTAGCCCCCGGCTATGTTGTTTACATTTTAAAAACTGCGACAGTTCACACAACTTTTTTTTTTTTTTTTACTTTCTTTTTATTTGGGTTTTCAGGTTGAAGTAACAGAAAAACAGAAACAGAAAAGAAAAAGTGTACAGAGGTTGCTATGGTTCACATCTATGCATTGATTAAGTGGTTACGTATTACTCAGATACAGGGTTACATTCCATAGTGTATATCATCCATTTTGTCCAGTATTTTATATACTGTTCATATCTCAGTCTCAGGGAAAGAGTCAGTCTTTCCAAACCGTGGATTTCATTGACAATTGAAATCCAGTCGTCCTTTGATGGCGGAGATGTCTGGAGCCTTCTTGTTAGCCACCAGAACCACTTTATAAAGATATTCATCCTGCGCCATAAGACTAGTTCACACAACTTTAACACAACATATATACTGTATACACATGTATATATATATATATATATATATATATATATATATATATATATATATATATATATATATATATATATATACACATCAGACTCTTGAGCTACTTCTGCTCTCACTCAGAATGTCAAAATATAAGTGATGTCATCATGTATAGTTTTTGAGATATGAACGTTTGTTTGGCACGACTCTGCGCTTCCGGGGGATTTGCGGTGTCTTGACGTCACGCTGATTCCTCGTATTGTGCACAAAAAGTCATGGTTCGGAAGAAGTGTTTCTCACTGAAAGCAAAGCTAGCTTTGAGCAGAGATGGGAAAAGTACACACATTCTTTACTTAAGTAGAAGTACAGTTACTTGTGTAAAGAAAATAAGACTGGTAAAAGTAGAAGTACTGATTCAACTTGTTTACTAGTGCTGCTCCTAGATTTTAATGAGGCATGCTTTCAGTGCTAACAGAGAAACCCAAGGACAGATGAAGGGTTTCACTCCAAAACAATAACATCACAAATATGTATCCATTATGTATTATAGTTTTTTTTACCCTACTTTCTCGGAAACAATGCAGTGTTTTTCCTGGCTCAGAATGAAATTCTCTAAAATGATACACAGTAACATGCTTTATTTTGAGTTAATACTGTATGCTGTCAGGGTTGTCCTGAACTCAAATATATCAGTCATTGTCAGGATTTTTTTTTTTTTTTTTTTGCAACCCAAAAATCAAAGAATAATGTAATGTTCCCCACAATTTAGTGTTTTAATTTAGAAGGCTAAAACTTTCTTTCTTTTCTTTTCTTTTCTTTCTTTTCATTTTTTTTAAATAACGTAGTGATATGTGTTACATTTAAGATCCCTCCCCCAGATGATTCACAAGTGTCTTTACAAAAATAACCAAGTAAACTTCTAAAGGCCAATCCAAGCCATCCTTTTGACCCTTTATGAATAGGGACTACCGGCATGTCTTGAACTCCCCCTCCTGTCCCTGTGTTTGTACAGGATCCTAACCAGCTGATCAGAGCCAGTGCCCTGCGGGTGCTCTCCAGCGTCAGAGTCACCATCATCGTCCCTATAATGATGCTGGCCATCAAAGAAGCTTCTTCAGACATGTCTCCGTACGTCAGGAAGACAGCGGCTCATGCAATCCCTAAACTCTACAGGTAACCTCAGGCTTTCAGCCACTCCCTGTTCCACTGTGTTAAGAAGACGCGTTGATGATGTGACTTACTGCTAATATGTTTAGCATGTTTAGTGCTAATATGTTTAGCATGTTTAGTTAAAAGCTTCTGTGCTAGTAGTAAAAGGTACTGTCGTTTCCTCCAGGTGGCCATCGCTGCTGTAGCAGTAAAGTCTGCTTCATGCTCAGGCATCTCTGATCAGTCTTCATTTCTTTGTGTGCGTTTTCCTTTCTGCCTTCAGTTTGGATCCTGAACAAAAGGACCAGCTGATTGAAGTCATTGAGAAACTCCTCGCTGATAAAACCACGGTGGGTTTTGCACTGTTCACGAAACCTTTCAATACGATATTCTTAGCAAAAAAATCTATTCAATACACTGAGTGCACCGACTATTAGGGCCAACTTCCGTTTACCGGTCGCACCGATCCATGCCTCAATTGTCTCAAGGCTTATAATTCCTACTTGAACCTGTCTCCTCTCCTTCATCTACACCTGCCCTTGACTGAGCTAGTAGGTTACAATCTGTACGATTTGGCAACCTGGATTCACCTGCTCAGCCCAATTTTCACCAAGAGCAGGTGCTTATGGGGTTTTGCACAGTGGGTGTACACAGAGATGTCAGTACCGATGTAATGTACTGTCATGGATCAACATTGTTGGCTATTCCAAAAACAGCACGATGATGAGAATATGTAATGTTGTAGCATATTAAGGGTGCTTTCTCACTGGCGCCCCGGTACCATTCCCGAGCACACTTGTCCCCAAATTGACCCCAGTTTTGGAATATTTGACGAATGTGTGAACGTTGCGTACCGCTCCGTTCTGCACCCGGGCGCGCAACGGGGAACCGTGACAGGATCCACTTGACAAGGTGGTTCTGCGGAGCGCTTTGGCGTGCCCGGGCACGGAACACTTGCGAGTGTGAAAGCCAACCGTTCCGAACCACATAGACAACAGACGGGCGACGATAAACTCCAGGCATAGTTGATGACGCAAGTGCACTCTGTTCCGTTTCCGAGCGCGGAAGAAATGCTGTAATATGAAAGCTGACCAGCGGGGGAGAGGGGCGTGGGGGGGCAATCGGAACAGAACAGAACGAAAGCAATCGTTCCCAGTGAGAAAGCAGCCTAAGACTGTTAGACCTACGGTACAGC
The DNA here is from genome assembly GCF_964638095.1 of Poromitra crassiceps. Lineage (NCBI taxonomy): Eukaryota > Metazoa > Chordata > Actinopteri > Beryciformes > Melamphaidae > Poromitra > Poromitra crassiceps. Next base: position 11,364,294 of record NC_139652.1, read on the forward strand.
CTGGCAGAAATGATTGCAGAATTGTTCAGTTGTATTCCCCATGTCTTTGTAATTGGAAAGCTGAATGTGACACACTGATAAAAGCCAATTTGGGATTCAACTTGCATTTTTCTTAGGCAGGTGGTGTAATTTTCTTTTAATTAACATGGAGAATAGTAATTGCTATTTTGAGTGACAGAAATTAAATGTCCCAGAGAGACATTTACAGAGCAGATTTTACTCGAATTCACAAAGTCAGTTGAATAATTCATGCTGTTCAAGTACATGGAGTAAATAGTGTGCACAAGCAATATTTTGTGTCTATCCATTGTGGTTCTTATAGATAATATGTACCTCATCATAAAAAAGTGGCAAGTGTTGTCAAGCTAAAACAAACAAACCTAAAGATCCTCATCTGTTGTTGTTTGTTTGGACATGACGTAGCTGGTTAAGTTAGTTAGTTAACTAACTCATCTGTTGTTGTTTGTTTGGACATGATGTAGCTGGTTAAGTTAGTTAGTTAACTAACTCATCTGTTGTTTGTTTGGACATGACGTAGCTGGTTAAGTTAGTTAGTTAACTAACTCATCTGTTGTTGTTTGTTTTGACATGACGTAACTGGTTAAGTTAGTTAGTTAACTAACTCATCTGTTGTTGTTTGTTTTGACATGACGTAACTGGTTAAGTTAGTTAACTAACTCATCTGTTGTTGTTTGTTTGGACATGACGTAGCTGGTTAAGTTAGTTAGTTAACTAACTCATCTGTTGTTGTTTGTTTGGACATGATGTAGCTGGTTAAGTTAGTTAGTTAACTAACTCATCTCTTGTTGTTTGTTTGGACATGACGTAACTGGTTAAGTTAGTTAGTTAACTAACTCATCTGTTGTTGTTTGTTTGGACATGACGTAGCTGGTTAAGTTAGTTAACTAACTCATCTGTTGTTGTTTGTTTGGACATGACGTAGTTGGTTAAGTTAGTTAACTAACTCATCTGTTGTTGTTTGTTTGGACATGACGTAGCTGGTTAAGTTAGTTAGTTAACTAACTCATCTGTTGTTGTTTGTTTGGACATGACGTAGCTGGTTAAGTTAGTTAGTTAACTAACTCATCTCTTGTTGTTTGTTTGGACATGATGTAGCTGGTTAAGTTAGTTAACTAACTCATCTGTTGTTGTTTGTTTGGACATGACGTAGCTGGTTAAGTTAGTTAGTTAACTAACTCATCTGTTGTTGTTTGTTTGGACATGACGTAGCTGGTTAAGTTAGTTAGTTAACTAACTCATCTGTTGTTGTTTGTTTGGACATGATGTAGCTGGTTAAGTTAGTTAACTAACTCATCTGTTGTTGTTTGTTTGGACATGACGTAACTGGTTAAGTTAGTTAGTTAACTAACTCATCTGTTGTTGTTTGTTTGGACATGACGTAACTGGTTAAGTTAGTTAACTAACTCATCTGTTGTTGTTTGTTTGGACATGACGTAACTGGTTAAGTTAGTTAGTTAACTAACTCATCTGTTGTTGTTTGTTTGGACATGACGTAACTGGTTAAGTTAGTTAGTTAACTAACTCATCTCTTGTTGTTTGTTTGGACATGACGTAGCTGGTTAAGTTAGTTAGTTAACTAACTCATCTCTTGTTGTTTGTTTGGACATGATGTAGCTGGTTAAGTTAGTTAGTTAACTAACTCATCTCTTATTGTTTGTTTGGACATGACGTAGCTGGTTAAGTTAGTTAGTTAACTAACTCATCTCTTGTTGTTTGTTTGGACATGACGTAGCTGGTTAAGTTATTTAGTTAACTAACTCATCTCTTGTTGTTTGTTTGGACATGACGTAGCTGGTTAAGTTAGTTAGTTAACTAACTCATCTGTTGTTGTTTGTTTGGACATGACGTAGCTGGTTAAGTTAGTTAGTTAACTAACTCATCTCTTGTTGTTTGTTTGGACATGACGTAGCTGGTTAAGTTAGTTAGTTAACTAACTCATCTCTTGTTGTTTGTTTGGACATGACGTAGCTGGTTAAGTTAGTTAGTTAACTAACTCATCTCTTGTTGTTTGTTTGGACATGACGTAGCTGGTTAAGTTATTTAGTTAACTAACTCATCTCTTGTTGTTTGTTTGGACATGACGTAGCTGGTTAAGTTAGTTAGTTAACTAACTCATCTGTTGTTGTTTGTTTGGACATGACGTAGCTGGTTAAGTTAGTTAGTTAACTAACTCATCTCTTGTTGTTTTTTGGACATGACGTAACTGGTTAAGTTAGTTAGTTAACTAACTCATCTCTTGTTGTTTGTTTGGACATGACGTAGCTGGTTAAGTTAGTTAGTTAACTAACTCATCTCTTGTTGTTTGTTTGGACATGACGTAGCTGGTGGCAGGAAGTGTTGTTATGGCTTTCGAGGAGGTTTGCCCGGAGCGAATTGACCTGATCCACAAGAACTACCGTAAGCTGTGCAACCTGCTGATCGACGTGGAGGAGTGGGGCCAGGTCGTCATCATCAACATGCTCACCCGCTACGCCAGGACCCAGTTCCTCAACCCCAACCTCAACGTGAGGATCAAACACAATACAGACTCACAGTCATACTGATGACATATAGACCTCATTAATTACCAGTTTATTTGAATGGGATCTCAGCTCTCTGTCTCCCTAGTTGAGCAACTGCTTTCATCTCTTCTATACAGTTACATTCCAAGTTAATGTCAGCAACTGAACAGAGAATATTGCATATTGCATAAATAGTACACATTGAGGCAGTGCTAACAAAACAATGATTTACAACAATTGAATGATAAAACAATGGAGTATGTGTTGCATTTAGCTGCATCACTATATTACAGCATCCCACATACGTTTTACTGTGTTTTATTACCGTAATTATATGCTGCACAATATAGATGATGGTATAGGTATAGGTATGAAGTAGAGGTCTGTCCGGGACCCGGACCCAGACAGACCCGGTAAATGTCGGACCCGGCCCCGGCCCGGACCCAAAGTCACTTCTTTTGAATGGACCCGAGACCCGTCCGGGTCCGGTCCTCGGGTATCCGGGGGTCCGGGCATACCAGAAGACCTCTAGTAGGTTCAAGTGCTCATTTTTCTGATAAGTTTGTTTTTGTTTGTTTTGTGTTTGTAATTATTTGACAATATAAAACAGCTGTGATAAGCCACTCACCGGGTCCACTCGGGTCCTATTGGACCCGGAATTTCACTGTCAGCTAACCGAGACCCCGTGGCAAAGAGAGTCACTTCTTTTGAATGGACCCGAGACCCAGCTGGGTCCGGGTCGGGTATTCGGGGGTTCGGGCATACCCGAAGACTTCTAGTGTGAAGCGACTCACTTCCAGTTGTGTCATGGTGGCTGACTGTGCTGTAGTAAAAATGTGTGTGTGTGTGTGTGTGTGTGTGTGTGTGTGTGTGTGTGTGTGTGTGTGTGTGCGTGTGTGTGTGTACGTGCATGTGTGACGCGTGCGCCCCATTCATGGGGAACAGCGTTAAAGAGTACATGAAACATTTGATCATATGACTGTAGTTCGTTGCATTTCACCTCAGACAAGACAGGACACGTGCTTTCAAATCTGAAACCTCGATTATCGATTATCGATTATCTGGAAAGATGAACAACATTTCAGCTTTTCGCCAACTAGGGCGCTGATAGATGACGTCACTAGGTTGACTCTACAGTACAGTAGTAAGGCTTTTGTACATTTTGATTCATCAAAACAACCACGATCCAAGTCAGAAACACAACAGCATGTGAGCCTGTTAGAATTCAAAATCCTTACTACCAACACCCTTAACTAGCCTGTATGCCACTACTGTACACGGGTCTAGTGTACTGTACTGCACTGTACTGCAAACTTACTGACATCATCTTGCAGTGCGCTTGTTGACGAAAGCTGAAATTTTGTTCATCTTTCTAGCAAATCTACTTAAATTTCAGATTTGAAAGCTACTAGATACTAGAGTCATATGATCAAATGTTTCATGTCCTCTATATGTTGTGTGTGTGTTTAGAAATAAAGCCGTGAGCAGACCTGTGTGAGACTGCGTTTGTGGACTCGTCCGGGGATTCTCCTGGTGAAATACCTTGTAATGTGTGATCCCCTGTTGCCGCTTAGTCATCCAGTGTGAAAACCACAGCAAGCTGTAAGCAACACCGCTGTCTTGGTCTGTCTTGTCCTTCCAAACCACCTCTCCACCATTCTGTATGCATCCGATCCCCTCTGCAGGAGTCTCTGCTGGAGGAGGGGGTGGAGAAGACCTTCTACGGCTCTGAGGATGAGGATGAGGAAGAGGACGATGAGGACAAGAAAGAGGAGGCTGCTGCCCTGGCCAAGAGGAAGCCGTACGTGATGGATCCAGACCACAGACTGCTGCTGAGGAACACCAAGCCCCTGCTGCAGAGCCGCAACGCCGCTGTGAGGACACCACCCTGCTAAATAACACACCTAGAACTAGTGACAAGTCACCACTCTGCTGAATAACACACCTAGAACTAGTGACAAGTCACCACTCTGCTAAATAACACAACTAGAACTAGTGACAATATACCACTCTGCTAAATAACACACCTAGAACTAGTGAAAAGTCACCACTCTGCTAAATAACACACCTAGAACTAGTGACAAGTCACCACTCTGCTGAATAACACACCTAGAACTAGTGACAAGTCACCACTCTGCTAAATAACACACCTAGAACTAGTGACAAGTCACCACTCTGCTGAATAACACACCTAGAACTAGTGACAAGTCACCACTCTGCTAAATAACACAACTAGAACTAGTGACAAGTCACCACTCTGCTAAATAACACACCTAGAACCAGTGACAAGTCACCACTCTGCTAAATAACACAACTAGAACTAGTGACAAGTCACCACTCTGCTAAATAACACACCTAGAACCAGTGACAATATACCACTCTGCTAAATAACACAACTAGAACTAGTGACAAGTCACCACTCTGCTAAATAACACACCTAGAACTAGTGACAAGTCACCACTCTGCTAAATAACACACCTAGAACCAGTGACAAGTCACCACTCTGCTAAATAACACACCTAGAACTAGTGACAAGTCACCACTCTGCTGAATAACACACCTAGAACTAGTGACAAGTCACCACTCTGCTAAATAACACAACTAGAACTAGTGACAAGTCACCACTCTGCTAAATAACACACCTAGAACTAGTGACAAGTCACCACTCTGCTAAATAACACAACTAGAACTAGTGACAAGTCACCACTCTGCTAAATAACACACCTAGAACCAGTGACAATATACCACTCTGCTAAATAACACAACTAGAACTAGTGACAAGTCACCACTCTGCTAAATAACACACCTAGAACTAGTGACAAGTCACCACTCTGCTAAATAACACACCTAGAACCAGTGACAAGTCACCACTCTGCTAAATAACACAACTAGAACTAGTGACAAGTCACCACTCTGCTAAATAACACACCTAGAACTAGTGACAAGTCACCACTCTGCTAAATAACACACCTAGAACTAGTGACAAGTCACCACTCTGCTAAATAACACACCTAGAACCAGTGACAAGTCACCACTCTGCTAAATAGCACACCTAGAACTAGTGACACGTCACCACTCTGCTAAATAACACACCTAGAACTAGTGACAAGTCACCACTCTGCTAAATAACACACCTAGAACCAGTGACAAGTCACCACTCTGCTAAATAACACAACTAGAACTAGTGACAAGTCACCACTCTGCTAAATAACACACCTAGAACTAGTGACAAGTCACCACTCTGCACCACTCTGCTCGCACTAACAGCTATCATTACTGTAACATTATCAAGAAATATAACTTTCTAACATTCGAGAATTTCCTGCTGATGGCAAATGTCAGTTTGCCAAACCAAACCGGTATGGTTGTTTGACAAACCATAACACCAGTGACTGCGTTTACATGGACTTGAGTATCCCGTTTATGAGACTTATCCTGGTTTTGATCATATTCGGGATATGGTGTTTACATGGAAGAGAGAGAAAGCAGGTTACTCATATCCCTGTATACATGATCAGTACTAGTATCCCGGTTACTGATCACTGCATGTTATTTGCGCAGGCGCCTGTGATCGTTACAATACAAACCGGGGTCATTATTATTATTATTATTATTTTTTGGTTATATTGGGTGCGTGTGACGTGACGTCATTCACCTTTTTTGGGCCAAGACGTGGGATTCCCTTGGATTCCGTCTTCATGGTGGGCTGTCCCCGTTTGCGCGGCTTTTGCTTTCATTTGAGTCACAACACCTTCGTCCTGTAGTCTGTATACTACAGACTTGAATAGGGCAGCATTTCGATGCTTTCTCCTATCTAAGCTGCCAAGCATTTAATTACCGTATTTCATCACCGAAAGACAAAACTCGGCAAAACTCCATTTCCTCATCGCTCCAGAAGACTTTAAGTCGAATTGCACTGACATTTGCACGTGAGCCCCTTAATCACTGTGAGTATTTCCAGGTAAAACGATTCTGTGCGGGACCTACAGCAGCGAGGGTAGAGAGGAAAATGCCTGGAGTCTGACGGCGGTCTGATGAGGAAGTAATCGTGCAGCACTTCTATACTTTCTAATGTTACTGGACCAAATTGTGATAGTGAAACGGGTCATTTTGCGCGAGCTGTGTTGTGTACGGTAGCGGTGTTCACTTCACACTGCTCGGGCAGCTCGGCGAGTCAGCAGCATGGAGCCCTCTCCTCCTCGCTCCTCTCCCAGGCTGTCTGTCACCAGTGCCCTGCTGCACCAGGCAAGCACTCGTCTCTCACTCACAGATTCCGCTCGCGTTGGAGGGTGTTCACGGTGTGTTTATCGTTGTTTGGTCATGAAATGGAGAAAAAAAATGCCTGCAAGTCTGCTGCCTTTTGGAGATGAACTGAACTGAAGCCGCGCCTGCGCAGGTAGTCTGCTGTGGTCAGAAAGCAGGATAAGGTGTATACATGCAGCAGTATCCTGGGTTCTTTCGGAGTACTCCACCTCGCATAACCGGCTTTCTCAAAACCGGGATAAGGGCTTATCCAGGTTTCTGAAACCGGGATATGATGTTTACATGCGCAAACACAAAAACGGGATACTCCAAAACCCCGTCAGTAACTGGGATACTCAAGTCCATGTAAACGCAGTCAGTGTGAGAACTACAAGAGCCTCCACTAGAGGAGACTGTTGCGTGCCATTTAGATCCACGAAATTCAGTCAATCTGCATTCACAGTCAAAGCGGGCGGGCTGTGGAACACCCTGCCAGCAGTCATTAAAGGCTGCAGTACTTTCAAAGGTTTTAAGTCCTCTGTCAAGAAGTGGCTGAGAGAGGGTCAGTCCTGTGGCCACCTATAGGCATTACTGTGGTCTCATGTTGTTGTGTTCTGACATTTATTTCTGATCATCTCCTCATTTACCACTATGTGATCTTAGGGGATTGCTATCTACCTATGTGTTATATTTTACTGGGTTATATATTACTAATAGTAAGTATTATCATTTTTTGTACCATGTATATTGATTGTTTAGACACTAGGATTTTCTTTGATTTCTGTATTTGATATGTACTATGTGCACACAGGACTCTGTGTGTTCAGGGACTACAGATGCAAATGAGCTCTTAGCTATCTCTGGTGCAATATGTTTATTGTGTACTGTCCCTGTTCAAATAAACAACAAAGATAAAGATAAAGATAAATCCAAATCTGATCATAAAAAATATTCTCCGATTTTGGTCCGACAGAGAAAATCTCATTAAGCGGGGGCCCGTGGTTCGGTTCTAATGTGGACTAAACGAGGGGTCCTTGTCTGAGATGAAAAGGGTTGAGAATCACTGCGATACTCCACACTAATAATAATAATGATGATGATGATGATGATGATGATGATGATTATTATCATCATCAAGGTTGAGGATCACTGCAGTAGAATACATCACTACTCCACACTCTAAAGAGGAGACAAGCCATGATTTCCCTATGGAGCATCACATGACTTCAGTGCAGCTGGGGTCTCCCTGAATGGTCTGTGGTCTTCAGTCGAAGACGTTATACAGTTCCCTGTGGTGCTACTGTACGCCAGTTAACTGACTTGCTGTCACTGTGACCTGCTGGTCAGAGAGGGTGATCAGCAAGCAGATGGTCACAGGTTCAATCACCATAACAGCGAATATCTGCCTGTCAAGAGTGTCCTTGAGCAAGACCTGGCTGGGGGGGCTGCCCTCGTGCTCTGGTAGAACGTGAGCATTTATTTTATGAGTAGGGCTCTTGTTTTCTTGTCGGTGCCAAACAGTAATGTGTATAAACAGCAATCTTAAAACAAAATGCTCGAGTCTTAATACACGCAAAGTATTTTAATACATGCAAAGTAGGCAACATGTTTCAAGCTTAGTGCTCTTTCTCTTAACTTGCATGTAGTACAGACGGCTAGCGCTGTGTTCTATGATTGCTCTTATTATTTTGCCTCTACAAAGCAGTTAATACACTTTCCTCCTTTACTTTGAAGTGGTTTCCAACCTTTTCATTTTGTTTACTATGGGCTTCATGGAAACCCTCATTTCTCCCCACGGTTCTCCAGTCAATGCCTGTAGTAAAATACCAGCTGTGTATAGAGAGCCAAAGTGAACGTCACTTCCTGCTTCAGCACTGTACCAGAGATTTTCATCCGCCATTTATTTTCCCATTCCACATTTCGTAGAATGCTTATAAAAATAGTTTTACTTGTTCAAACCAAACAGTTGAGCTATATTTAGAAACAGGAGAGATCACATATAATTTCACTCGGACCAAAACGTTAAAAAGAAATGCGGATTAAAGAAAATATTTTTTCAATGTTGTTTTTTTTAAGTTTTGGTCCCAGTGAAATGTTCTATGGTCTCTCCCGATTCTAAATATAGCTGAACCGTTTGGTTTGACCAAGTAAAACTATTTTTATAAGCATTTTGGATGAAAATCTCTGGTACAGTGCTGAAGCAAGAAGTGACGTTAAGTTAAGTTAAGTTAAGTTAAGTTAAGTTAAGTTAAGTTATTACAACACGCTCGTTTCTCCTAAATAACTCGCCAGATAATTTCTCACACCTTCCAAAGGCAGAACAGTGAGCAAATTAGACCTCATGAAATTAGGGCAAAACTATTTGCTATAGTTCATGCATTCATAATTAGCATAAATCCAAGGCATGCAATGCAATGTATCTGTAAGGCGATGCTGGGGTAACGGAGTGTTGCTTTTGAAATGAATGCATTTCCAATGAAAGAACAGCGCTTTCAAGACACTTGATCCTGACATAAGGATTATTGTACTGCCTAACTCTATATTCACGATTTTTAACCCTCCCTTTTCTCATCCACCGACACCCAACACACACACACACACACACACACACACACACACACACACACACACACTGCAGGTGGTGATGGCTGTGGCCCAGCTGTACTTCCATCTGGCCCCTAAAGCAGAGGTTGGGGTGATAGCCAAGGGCCTGGTTCGCCTCCTGAGAAGCCACAGGTGAGCTCTGATGTTTGCCATTTGGAATGTTTGGAATAAGTCCACCATTTAAATTCATATTCTATTCACCTTATGTTCCAACACAGGGGTCAGCCAGTTACTTCCTATTGTGTTGACACGTCCTGTGACAGTACAGTACTATAGTGAGCAGGTCAAACAGACGGTGTTTTGAACAGGAAGTCATAACACAACTGGGTCAAGTGGGCGGGGCTACATAAGGTGAATAGTTTGCCTTCAGTGTCATCTAAATGTGAACCAACGCAATGAAGCCAGCAGGGGCAGCCATCCCACTGGGTTATCATTGTGTTGGGTTTATAAGCCTATAGCTCACCTCAAAAGCAAATCAAATTCAGATTCAGATTGTGTTGAATATCGCCGTCTCACTCATCGTTCTCTCCTTCCAACTCTGTCTCTGTCTGTCTGTCTTTCTCTCTCTCTCTGTCTCTCCACAGTGAAGTCCAGTATGTTGTTCTCCAGAACGTGGCCACGATGACCATCAAGAGAAGGGTGAGCTAACTGCCCTTGTGCGTGTGTGTGTGTGTGTGTGTGCGTGCGTGCGTACGTGTGTGCGTACGTGCGTGCGTGTGCGTGCGTGCGTGCGCGCGCGTGCGTGCGTGCGTGCGTGCGCGTGCGTGCGTGCGTGCGTGTGTGTGTGTAGGATTGTGTCAGTATCAGATCCTGGGGAATGATACTTGGGACAGCAACAGGTGTTAAACAGCTTCCTCCACAGGCTATCAGGCTACTAAATAATGTAACCCATCCATCTCACTCTGATCACTTCTAATGTTGTATAAAATGTTGGTGTTTCTTGTATATTGTGTTGTTTATTTTTGCACCTTGATCCTATTCATAGCTTTCAAGGGGCGTTACGTGCTGCCGGGAACGCCCACCTGGCGGTAAAAAAAAAAACTTGTTCATTCCGCTGCCCGCCTCGACTGGTTTCTCACGCTGTGTTTGTTCAGCCAAAATGCCGGATACCTGTTGTGCTATCGGTTGCACTAACCGACGAGGAGACACGCCTGGCTTGTGCTTTCACAGAATCCCGTCGGAGAAAGAAAACTCAAAGGAGGAGGTTGTGGATTTGTGCGATTAGACGTGGTTCAGTCGCTGGGGAGGGCAAATGGCTTTTATTCTACAAACGGCTGAACAAACACAGTGTGAGAAACTAGTCGACTCGGCAGCGGAATGAACAAGGTTTTTTTTTACCGTCAGGTGGGCGTTCCCGGCAGCACGTAACGCCCCTTGAAAGCTATGAATAGTATAGAGAAACGCTTTCTCATTCTGCCTTGCACAGAGATTTACCGTAAAACTTCTAATAAATGCCCGGGCTTCTATATACAAAAAAAATAAATCAGACCCGGCGTCTATGTGTGACCGGGACTGATTGGAGAATATCAAATTGCTTATTTAAACCATGATAGTACTTAGTACACACAAGAAGGTAGGTGCAGGCAGTTTTCAACATGCCTAGTATTGTAGAGTACGGATTGGAACAAAGAAAAACAACTGAGATGTCCTTCATCATCATCATCTTCATCATCATCATTGCGGTCCTGCTACCGGTACACTACCAGTTCATTGCTCTCCTCTTCTCCCTCTGACAAACAGCCATACCGTATTTCAAACAAGTCATATTAGCCTACCGCTCACATTCAGCTATTAGTGTTTCATTGGAAAGAAGCAGTTTGATTATAGCAACGTTATACCGGTGTAACGTTAGCATTTGCAGGCAGCAGCTAATGTTAGCTAACCAAGCAGCACTATCAAACAATACAGTGTTGTGCAACAAGCAGACTTACCAAATGTTTCCAATACATGTCCGGTATAATCCATACTGCATTTTGATCGCTGTTCCGCAGAAAGAAATGCACTTTTACAACAGCCAACACTAACGTTACCGGTAACTTCTCCACCGCTCCCATTTTGTCCTTATGGAAACCAGACAGCGTCTCCAGTCTAACACGTTGACTCCGTCTGTACTCCGTCCGTAGCATCAAACAATGTGGTATGCACACTTGAAACATGTATAAACAAAGTATAAAACTGTCTAACAGGGGGGAGAAAGTACAATATCTCGTCTTGCCAACAAGATGAAGTAGTACCCAGCGCCTATTTGGGACCAGCGTTTATTTACCGAAACATGAAGCCAGACCCAGCGTCTATAAGGGACCGGCGTCTATTTGGGACTCAGTGTTTATTTGAAGTTTTACAGTATGCTAAAATGTCAATGAACTAAACTTGAACTTGAGGTTTTCTTGTTCCTCTCTGTGTGTTTTCCAGGGGATGTTTGAACCGTACCTCAAGAGTTTCTACATCCGCTCCACCGACCCCACCCAGATCAAAGTCCTTAAGGTTCTATTCTATTCTATTCTATTCTATTCTATTCTATTCTATTCTATTCTATTACACTCCGCCAGTACAATGTTAAAAGTACAGTCTGTGACACAGAACCCATTGAGGGAAGTGAGCTTTGGGAAAGATAATGTAAAAAATGTAGGGGCAAAATATTAAATGTGACAGAAAATGGCTCTATATTGCACTGATTCAAGCCATTTTCTTTCTTTCTTTCTTTCTTTCTTTCTTTCTGTCTTTCTTTTCGACAGCTGGAGGTCCTGACCAATCTAGCCAACGAGACAAACATTTCCACCATTTTAAGAGAGTTTCAGGTACGTCAAGTAAAATAGACTGGAATGAACTTGTGATGCTTTGAGAAGAGGAGAGTTATCTCGGTTTATCTTATCATTAGAATAGAAAATATGACGTGTCAGCTGTAATAGCAATAGCAATAGCCAGAAATGACTGCTCACTGCGGCCAGCAGGGGGCTCCCTTTACAGATGACTGTACTGAGTGAATATGATCTCTGGCAGACGTACATTAAAAGCATGGATAAAGACTTCGTGGCCGCCACAATCCAGGCCATCGGCCGCTGTGCGACCAACATCGGCGAGGTGAGGGACACGTGTCTGAACGGCCTGGTGCAGCTACTGTCCAACCGAGACGGTGAGTCACATGACTTATCTAGATGGTGAGTCACATGACTTATCTAGAGGGTGAGTCACATGACTTATGTAGAGAGGGGTCACATCACTTATCTAGATGGTGAGTCACATGACTTATCCAGAGGGTGAGTCACATGACTTATGTAGAGGGTGAGTCACATGACTTATCTAGATGGTGAGTCACATGACTTATCTAGAGGGTGAGTCATATGACTTATGTAGAGGGTGAGTCACATGACTTATCTAGACGTGAGTCACATGACTTATCTAGATGGTGAGTCACATGACTTATCTAGATGGTGAGTCACATGACTTATCTAGACGGTGAGTCACATGACTTATCTAGACGGTGAGTCACATGACTTATCTAGAGGGTGAGTCACATGACTTATCTAGAGGGTGAGTCACATGACTTATCTAGAGGGTGAGTCACATGACTTATGTAGAGGGTGAGTCACATGACTTATCCAGAGGGTGAGTCACATGACTTATGTAGAGGGTGAGTCACATGACTTATCTAGATGGTGAGTCACATGACTTATCCAGAGGGTGAGTCACATGACTTATGTAGAGGGTGAGCCCAGTGGCGCCGGAACAAGTTTGCAATAAGGGGGACACAAATTTTTTTTCTTTTTTTTTCAAAAAAGTTTTTTTTTCCGGCGCCCACACTGAACTGATACTGATATCAGATATTGAGCTAAAGGCTTCGTTGAGTTTTATTTATTTATTTGCACAAAATCTCAGCATGAATGAATAGAAAATGAAGACAAACTCATTCACCAATCGTTCACTCATGACTGAAATCAATGAGTGGCTTGGATGTGTGTTGCAGAGCTGGTGGTGACTGAATCATGATGTGTCTGACATTGTGTTGTAGAGCTGGTGGTGGCCGAGTCGGTGGTGGTCATCAAGAAGCTGCTGCAGATGCAGCCAGAGAAGCACAGTGACATCATCAAGCACATGGCCAAACTCACAGACAACATCCAGGTGAGAAGCACAGTGACATCATCAAGCACATGGCCAAACTCACAGACAACATCCAGGTGAGAAGCACAGTGACATCATCAAGCACATGGCCAAACTCACAGACAACATCCAGGTGAAAGTCAGAATTCTCAGATTAAAGCAAACAAAACACACCTGAAACTTAGTTGAAACATTTTTTACCACAACAAAAACTTGTGGAGCAAGAATGTTCTGCAGACCAACTTAGATTTTTGCAAGAGTGAACTCCTCGTCCAGCCCCAGGGGAAGAGGTGGATTTCGCTTTACTCTCTCTTGTGTTCCCAGGTGCCCATGGCGCGGGCCAGCATCCTCTGGCTGATAGGGGAGTACTGTGAGCATGTACCCAAGATCGCCCCGGACGTCCTGAGGAAGATGGCCAAGTCGTTCACTAACGAAGAAGACATCGTCAAGCTCCAGATCATCAATTTGGCCGCCAAGCTCTATCTCACCAACTCTAAACAGGTCCGATGTCATGCGTCTGTCTGTCACGAGTATTTAAAAAGAAAAGAAAGAAATCAAACTCCTAACCCGGTCTACCTCATCTTCTCCTTGGTAGACCAAACTGCTGACTCAGTATGTTCTCAACCTGGCCAAGTACGACCAGAACTACGACATTCGTGACCGGGCGCGCTTCATTCGCCAGCTCATCGTGCCCACCGACAAGAGCGGAGCGCTCAGCAAGTACGCCAAGAAACTCTTCCTGGCCCTCAAGCCTGCGCCGGTCCTCGAGTCTCCGTTCAAAGGTACAGGAGGCAAAAGTTCACATTTAAAAACCGAAACTAACTTTTAACTTTTTGAAATACAGATGACATGTTGGGGACATGAATTATTATGTGAAGACTACTCAACCATGAAAGGATTATGTGACAAGACACACAATTTCTCACATTACCAAACAGTTAAGTTTAGACTTTTTATTAAGGTTGGGCCATATGAAATCTGAAATTTTAATGTATGGGTTAGGATATACAGTATATACAGTATGTATGTATGTATGTATGTGTATATATATATATGTATATATATATACGGTATATATATATATACGGTATATATATACATATATATATATATATATATATATAGTGACTTGGCTCTCTCAGACAGCCTCTTCGACATGTTTCTCGAACTGAAAAACCAAGTTTTGAGGTGACGCAAGGGTCCCACACAAGACCGACTCCGAGTTGAACCAGCTCAGTGGCCTTGTGGTCTGAGTGTCCGCCCTGAGACTGGGAGGTCGTGAGTTCGATCCCCGGCCGAGTCATACCAAAGACTATAAAAATCGGACCCATTTGCCTCCCTGCTTGGCACTCAGCATTAAAGGGTTGGAATTGGGGGGTTAGATCACCATATGATTCCCGAGCACGGCGCACGCTGCCGCTCACCGCTCCCCCAGGGGATGGGTCAAATGCGGAGAACAAATTTCACACATTGTGTGACAATCAGTGGGACTTTACCTTTACCCCCTCTCAGAACACCCCAATTGAAAACAGAATAATTTCTCTAGGCCTATTTTACAATTATGAAATCATTTAGGTTACTAAAATAATTAGATCTACTTTAGATTTTGATAATTAGTAATAATTACATAATTACTTTTATCAGTTTCAGCCTAAATTATTAGGTACAGTAATTGTATTTAGATCAATTGTCCGCTAGCTCATTTACTAACTGCTTCATGCAAAGTCTACAGGATGTTAATATTTTGCTAAGAAATTCTAAATTTGAAAGTTGATTTATGATTAGAGCTTTCAGTGTGTGGGTCTGTTTTGATGGTTTTGTCAAATTATTTAATGATAAACTCAGTTGGCCGTGGTGATCATGGCTTGCAGTTTATGACTCATAGCTTTGTTGTATGTAAACCAGGTAACTTTTAAATTACATTATTTATTAATCAACATATTTTCTGAATGTGTCTCATGAAATAAGCAGCTTAACACAACTTGCTACTTACTCTGAACCGGTCAGTGTTGCTGTCAGTCTTCTTCCTTGCCCTCTCTGCTGCCCTTCCCTCTGTGTTTCCTCACAGTATTTTCTGTCGGTTGCTGATCGGTTGTGTGCTCTGTCTGTTTACAGACCTGTCAGTTGCTGATCGGTTGTGTGCTCTGTCTGTTTACAGATCGAGACCACTTCCAGTTGGGTTCGCTGTCCCATCTGCTGAATGCCAAGGCCGGGGGCTACCAGGAGCTGCCTGACTGGCCTGAAGCCGCCCCAGACCCCTCCGTGCGCAACGTGGAGGTGAAGGAGTCTGTGCGTGCAGTGGGAACAGTAACATTCAGAGACAGGGGCCCTCTGGGTTGTCCAGGGGCCCCGAAGGTGGAGGGGAGTGAGGGTGGCTCCTGCCCCAGGGCGGTGCCTCAGAGAGGGTGTGCAAAGTCACCAGGGCGTCACATCCCATATAGGGCTGGGCGATATGGACCAAAAATCATAGCTCTGTATTTTTCGGCTGAATGGCAATGGGCCATACACAATATGTATCTCAGTATGTTTTATGAAGTGGGCTAAATGTTCAGTTGTAACTTGGTGCTTTCACAAAATATTCACACGAGATTTTTGATAATCATCAGTAATGTGGATATAATGACCAAGTGGGTAAAGGCAAATAACAGCTAGAACTTTACTGTAATGTAGCCTTTAAAACCAGGAAAAGACATATATGTCATATGCCATATCATGATATTACAATATCCAAAATCTAAGATGATATCAGTCCGGTATCACAATATCAATATTATATTGCCCAGCCCCTAATCCGATATAACCTCGGCTCCAATATAACACTGACTCCTCTTTCACTAGTCATCTTTCATTCACTTCCTGCTCATCAGCATCACCGGTAACACACATCCCTTTTGGCCTCCATTGACTTGAAAAAGTGATGGAAGTCTATCTGGAAGCTCCTTGTTCACTGGACACCAGGGCAGAGTTAGTGCTCTCTGCTTTTTCGCCCTCTCTGCTGCACTTGCATGTGTTTGGCAGCAGCCCTCCTCCTACCTTGTCAGCGTTGTTTGAGCCAATAGCACATGCCATGCAGGAGGGGGCAGACTCCCTGTTGTATTATCTTAATATTAATACCAACATGCTCTACTCTCTTAATACTACTCTCTGTACTGTACTCTCTCTACATTTGGCCATTTTTATGCCCCACAGTGTTAAATATTGCCCCCAAATTTTTATCTCGGCAGGATGGGAAAACTAATTTAATGGAAATTAATTTACTAAAAGCATTAAGAACTAAAAAAAAAATAAGTAATACATAAAATGTATATTTCACTGCAGGTTTTAGAGACTAGAGTTTTTATGCAGCTGTGGTCAGAGAGGAACCTCCACTGTATCGGAGGTGGGCAATATTGACTCACCGATATCCGATATTACGGCTATAATCTACTATAGAACTGTGGAGCAAACATAGTTTCTATGGGATTTTTCCAAAGCGCTCAGAGTTTACATTCTCTGTTAGTGCATCCAAAAACACAAACTCGCCGAAATCTCCTCCCTCCTCATCCCCATCACTCCATGTGCCATCGGTTCATAATCAACGATACACTGTAAACAAAGACATGAAATCAAAACTTGAGTATCTCGCCTCCCTCGTTCAAACCGAGAGAACTGACAAAAGCAGCCGCTCGATTTGCATTTCAGGAGAGACCTCAAGGCTTGATTCTGTTGTCACATTTGTTTTTGTTATTTTTGTTACTCACTGACCTACCGGTACATGTTGTTCCATATCCAGTGCTAACTTGTCATATATTTGTGATGCAGATTCCAGGATGAGGCCACAGATCTAATATTTTCTTTTATTATTATTATTATTATTATTATTATTATGATTTGAATTTGGATCCAGCAGGACACTTTAGTGGCGTTTCAGTTGCAGAAAACCCACTGGTCGTTCTCAAATTGAGGAAAACAACACAGTAGCACATGACATGACATGTTGTGGCCGTAAGCTGAAAAGGCTTAGTGGATATTTGGAAGCCTCCGCCTATCTGACAGCCTCTCCCTCTACACAACATGCATCTCCACAGCAAGAAGAAGTGATAACCACCAGTGAGGGGCGGATCGGCTTGCTAGGAGACTGGCGAGAGGTGCCCCCCCCTTGTGCTTGGGAGTGCGGTGGTGTTTATTTTGATGACTGCTCTCTCTCCCTCTCTCTCTTTCTCTCTGGTTGTCACAATATGATGGCGCGGAAGTTTGACGGGACCTTATTAGCTTGTACTCCTCTCAGCTGGGCAACACAGATTAGCAGAGGACAAGCATGAAATACACTGCAGTCTAAATGCCTTTCGAGGTTGTGTGCCTTGCTCATGGGCACAGTGGAAGGAGATTTAACTAACAGGGAGCTGAATCTGCAAGCTGTTATTCACCGAGTGGCATCAGGAGTCAAAACAAGTTTGATGTCCTTAACTGAGAAGTGAGAATCCCACTGGAGGGTTGCTGGAATAGATTAGAGGAAGTATAAACAGCTGATGCCTGAAGCTAAAAGAAAGTCTGATATCAAGTGTTAAGCTCACCCTAAAATCCAAAATACATATTCCCTCTCACCTGTAGTGCTATTTATCCATCTATATAGTTTTGTGTTAGTTGCCTGAGTTTTGGAGATATCAGCCGCAGAGTTTCTGCCTGCTCTCCAGTACAATGGAACTGGATGGCACTCGGCTTGTGGTGCTCAAAGTGCCAAAGAAATACATTTGATAAACTCAACAGCAATGTCTCTTTCCAGAAATCATGACCCGGTTACTCAAGATAATCCACAGACCTTGTTATGAGCAGTTTCATGGAGGAACTATTTTCTTTTGACCAAATACACCCGCTAGCTGCTAGCTAGTTACTACATGAGACTGCAAAAGAAAATAGTAGGTGTAGTAGTACTAGTAAGTGCTGTTTCCTCATGTGCACCTAATTGGTCTTACATGAAATTAGTGATATGGTTTGTGAGTGTATCCCGTGTGTGTGTGTGTGTGTGTGTGTGTGCATGTGTGTGTGTGTGTGTGTGTGTGTGCATGTGTGTGTGTGTGTGTGTGTGTGTGTGTGCGTGTGTGTGTGTGCATGTGTGTGTGTGTGTGTGCATGTGTGTGTGTGTGTGTGTGTGTGTGTGTGTGTGTGTGTGTGTGCATGTGTGTGTGTGTGTGTGTGTGCGCGTGTGTGATACTGAGTGACACGCATGGCTTTCTCCCAGATCTCCACCTTATTGAACAACAGATATCGCTCTCCTTTTCCACCCGTTTCACTCCTCATTCTACTCATTTAGTTCATTTAAATTCATGCTACAACATCAACGACATCATGCTTCGTTAAGACATTCATATTGAATGTGTTGTCATGCATTGGATCGACCAATTAGTAAGTAGAGAATGTTAATCATAACATTTTTTTTTATATTATTTCTGCAGTATTTGAGTAGTTATATTGGAGTATGTCTTTATTTCACTTACAGAAAATATAAATAATAATTTAATTTCTTATCCCCCCCCAGAATATTGTTTTAAATTAGGACTATGCTGTGATGCAAAAGCTGAATTTGGGTGAAGTATTTTGTCTCTGTGATGTCCAAAACTGTTCTCACACATCTGCTGAAGTCCAAACCGTCCTGTGCCTTGATCTGGTGCTTCTCCTGACGTCTTCTGAAACTCTCCTCCTCTCTCCTCCTCTCACCTTCATTCCAATTCTTTCTCTTGTCCACGTCTGCCAGGTTATTACGCTGCTCGAAAGAGTCACAACGTTAACCAGTGTGAGTCAGTTAATGGCAAAGATCCCGCCTCCTTGAGCCTCAACCCATAGAGCGGCAAACCCCCCCCCCCCCCCCCCCCCCGCCCCCAAGTGCTTTTTGACACCCCCTGCCTACCGTAGTTGCTGTTCTGTGCTTAGCTCAGCCAAAGCTCCCCCGAAGCGCGGCACCCTCTTCCTCGGTCTCTACCATTAAAGAAGTGATTCTTTTAGAGGGGTGTGCATTCCTCCCACACGCCCACATGCATTAGGAACCTTGTGGGTTTTAAATGGGTTGCGGGAAAATGACGACACTCGCTGACTGCACTGGCCAATGAGACGACACTCGCTGACTGCAACTGGCCAATGAGACGACACTCGCTGACTGCAACTGGCCAATGAGACGACACTCGCTGACTGCACTGGCCAATGAGACGACACTCGCTGACTGCACTGGCCAATGAGACGACACACGCTGACTGCACTGGCCAATGAGACGACACTCGCTGACTGCAACTGGCCAATGAGACGACACACGCTGACTGCACTGGCCAATGAGACGACACACGCTGACCGCACTGGCCAATGAGACGACACACGCTGACCGCACTGGCCAATGAGACGACACTCGCTGACTGCACTGGCCAATGAGCCTGGTTGCAGAAAGCTAAGAGAGAGACAGATGGCTTCCTCTGTTGTGCTTCTGTGTGCGAGGAAAGGTCGCCACTCCTGAAAGACATCACTTCTCTTAATGGAACTGCTCCCTGTATACAAAGAAAACCATTTCTGCAACTGGTCATGAAGGCATCACCTGGAGCAAAAAAAAACTAAAGAGCAAGCATTAGGATCTGTTATACACAAATTCTCTCTCTGGCTGTAAGATCTGACCACAGATCTGCGGACAGGGACAGCTGGCTTCGTTTGGCTGCTTCACGCACAGGCAGAGGCTTTCATGGCCACGCTATACCGTAATCTGCCCAGGTCTCTGCTTCTGTCCCAAAGGCTCTTTCTGTTTTTGGCTTGAACTCTTCCTTTTCCTCCTCCTCGTCCTCCTCCTCTTCCTCTGCCAGGTGCCCGAATGGACCAAATGCAGCAGCCGTGAGAAGAGGAAGGAGAAGAAAGTGGAGAAGCCCTTCTACTCCGACGGCGAGTCGGAGGGCGAGTCCGGGCCCACGGAGTCAGCTGACAGTGGTAACTAGAGAGGCCATGTTGTCGGCCATCTTGGCACCATCACAATTAGAGACACTGAAGAGAGTCCAGCTGTGTGTGTGTGTGTGTGTGTGTGTGTGTGTGTGTGTGTGTGTGTGTGTGCGTGTGTGCGTGCGTGTGTGTGTGTGTGTGTGTGCGTGTGTGCGTCATGGGCAAAGTTTGCGTTCGTTCAGGGGGTTCACTGAACCTCCAGTGGCCATAGCCAAAAATGCATGTAAGGATTTAAATATGTTTAATAACACAGAACTCATATTTTATTGTAATGCCTTGTTCTAGCTTTAGTTATTAGGCTAGTTAACGTTAGTTTGCTCCTCTCTCTCCACGCATCCTCCAAGTCCATGCGGACTCCAGAAACTAGTATAAACAGACGACTTGTCCATGGTGTCCACAGCGGTCCATGTAGTGCAGTGCTGACCAATTTGGGGCCCGCGGGCCAAGTTTGGCTCTGTTTGTTTTGACCCGCCACGGATTTGGGATTTCTATTCCAACCAGTTCCCCTCCCTCTGAACAGGCGCCCTTAACGACCAGAGGAGGAACCACATTAGCAACCAGGATATTGCATGTTTTTGGCAAATTGTCATGGCAAATTGTTTACAAAAGATGGACAATAAAGCTGATTTTCAAAGTACCTTGAGGATTTTTCAAGTTGTGAATTAAGTCAAATTTCTCTCTTGATTACAAAGGTGGAAAATACAACTGTTTTTAACGGGGTGTTTACTGATTAAATGTTTAAGCTCCCCACAAATGCAGATGTTTTTTTAAATATATATATAACCAATTGCAAATTATTACAATTACCAAACAGATAAAAAGTAGATTATTATATTGAAATGTTATTTTAAATTTAGAATGTTAATTTTCTATAAAAACACAATTCATTTTAATGTAATTCCACAACGTTTATTTTTGGCCCTCGGCCCTCCACCCAGATTGAGTTTTGGCCCTTCATGGGAAAGAATTTGGGCACCCCTGATGTAGTGTAACGGTGCGCCTCGGCGATCGGGAGCAGCCTATAATGGAGAGGCACGCGCTTCTTCGGCTCGGAAAATCATTTTTGTGTTATCATTTTGTGCACAGAATGGCTCCAACGAGTGTATGTATGTATGTATGTATGTATGTATGTATGTATGTATGTATGTATGTGTGTGTGTGTGTTGGTTTGAGTGACCCTCTGACCCCTGACCTTTACCCTCCCCGGCCCCAGAGTCGGACTCTGCCAGTGGCTCGGTGAGCAGCGTCAGCGAGGAGGAGAGTGGCTCTGGATCAGAGAGCGAAGAGAGCGAGGAGGCCTCAGAGTCTGAGGAGGAGGAGGAGAAGAAGAAGAAGACAACAAAGATAGAATTAAAGAAGCCCGTGCAGGAAAGTGAAAGGTAGCTCATGTTTCTGTTTATTAATCTATCGTGCACCGTTGGACTTCGAGTCACGGTTTTTACTCGTTCTCCGCCATCGACGCATGTCGTCCTCATCCGACCTCTGCTTTCCTTCCCAGCGAGCAGAGCAGCGAAGAGGAGGAGAGGAAGATCAAGAGGAAGAGCAAACCACGGAAGAAGAGCCAGTCTGAGTCTGAATCTGAGGAGGAGGAGGAGAGCGAGTCTGAGAGCAGCCAATCAGAGGCAGAGTCGGAGGAGGAGGAGTCGGAGGCAGAGGTCAAAAAGAAAAAGAAGGTATCGATAGCGAATGTATTCTACAGAAAACATATCTACCCTATAATATACAGAAAGTGAGTTTTGCATTAAAGAAAATCTCCTTCTAAAGTGTTGAATGTCAAATCTAAAACGGCATTCAATTCCTTGATTTGTTACATTTAAAGAGTATTATTGTACATTGCACAATGAAACAATAAGATTGCGTCTTTAAAACACTTGTACACAATAACATGTAAATCAGTGTATATATTAATATTAATACTATATTTATTTGATCTTTTCCCAGACAACTGCCTCTAAACCTCCTTCCAAGCCTGCCAAAAAAGAGATCAAGAACGAGAACGAAAATCTTATGTCTCTTCTTGACCTGGATGATTGTAAGTTATTCCACACCTGTGTTAACATCGCAGCTTTGGAAGATGCATTTAATTAACTGTTCGTTTTATCCATGCAAGCTGATTGGTCAAGGACGTTTCCAACCATGTGATTATTTCCATAAATCATGGCTAGATTGATTGGTTACTATGCCTGCTCTTCTGGTAACTAGGGAGATAGATAGCTTTCTTTCTGAAAGCCATGAGAACAGCAAGTGTGTCCTTCACTGGGATTGTGGTGATATCTATCTGACTAAAACAGCACCCACTTGGGTATTATTGCTGTAATGGATAGTACTCAAACTCTCCTCTATGGAAGAGAGGGTATACTATTTTTTATTATGCCTCCGCCGGCGATAGCCAGGCCGGAGGCATTATGGTTTCGGGTTGTCCGTCCGTCCGTCCGTCCGATGTTCGTTAACGCGATATCTGAGAAACGCCTTGATGGAATTTCATCAGATTTGCTTCAAACATCGACTTGGACTCAAGGATGAAGTGATTAGATTTGGGTGGTCAAAGGTCAAAGTTCAAGGTCACTGCGACCTCACGAGCGCCATTTCCAAGCTCGTTAACGCGATATCTTAGGAAGGCCTTGACGGAATTTCTTCCAATTTGGCTCAAACGTCCACTTGGACTCAAGGATGAGCCGATTCGATTTTTGTGGTCAAAATTCAAGGTCACTGTGACCCCACGACTGCTCGTTTTATGCTCCTTAACGCGATATCTCAGGAATGCCTTTACAGAATTTAAGAATTTAATCAAATTTGCCTCAAACGTCCACTTGTACTCAAGGATGAGCCGATTAGATTTTGGTGGTCAAAAATCAAAGTTCAAGCTCACTGTGACCTCACAAACGCGAATTATTATTATTTTAACTTTGCGTAATGGAGCATATCATTACATTGAGAATAAGTAGATGTAAAAAAAGGTCTATGTTTGTATCATGCATACATACAGTAAATGAAGACAGTAAGAAAGAAGGTAAAGTACACAAAAATAACAACTTGAGGACAAAAAAGCCAACAATAAGACAAGTAATCAGAACATACAACACACACACACACACACACACACACACACACACACACACACACACACACACACACACACACACACACACACACACACACACACACACACACACACACACACACACACACACACACACACACACACACAAAGAAAGGGTGAGAGACAGACTTTGAAATAATTTATAGCATTGGTCCAGGCAACATTATTGCCTTTAGCACTGGACCCCTCAAGGCAAAATATGTCCATAAATATAACTGTCATACTTATCGCTGTATACTACCTCGTTTTCTTCGAGATAGTCAACATTCAGAAAAATGAAAAACAGGAGAAAGACAGAAGAATCAAGAACTGTTTCCTTGATTCCCACAGGAGTTGGTGTAGCAAATAAATTAGATTTTTGCTAACGCACACTACAGGCCTTCGGCGCTAAAACGGGCCTTAAACGCAAAAAAACGTGCCTTGCGCCTGTTTCGGGAAAATAGCAATAGGCTTTAGGCTGCCAAATGCGCTTTAGGCCGAATGGGCGTGGCGGAGTCCCTGAATGCGCCGAAGTGGGCGTGGCGGCGCTAAATACCGGCGTACTACTATCTTCCAGCCATCTTCCGACCTGGCCGACTTTTAGCGCTTTGCGCTTTTGAAAAGCTGGCCTAAAGCAGGATTCTGTGCACCGGGGACAGGAAAGTGAATGGAGAATACAATATATAGAAAAAAATACTTTAGAATACAATAGAATATAAGATTGCAACCCTTCTCAGGCTTTTTGGGTGAAGCTGTAATGCAGTTTCATAAATTTAGTTTAGGCTATCATAATAATCCCCATTTATGTGTAATATAGCTCTACGTTTTATTACCCCCCCCCCCCCGAAATTAGCTAGGCTACTAATATTACTAATATTCCTAATTAATATGTATTATTATTTCATTCAGATAATTGACATTATAGGCATGTATATCGTTTAATGTGAGAGAAAGGGAGAGAGAAAGAAAAGAGAGAAAGAGATAAACTGGATCAACTGTTGTGTAGCGCTTCTTCAAACCCCACTCTTCATTACAGCTATTCATTACAGAATTGTCTGTTGTATTTATTTTTTCTGTGTGCAAAGCATAGAAAGTTATAATTATTTCCAAATGTTTCCCCCGTCTGTGGCAGCGGAGCTGTCCGAGGTGCTGAACAAGCGCAGCGCATAGACGGCCACCTGGGGCGGCTCACTCAGGCGGTCCAGGACTGGGCGCGGGGCGTCGGCGGGGTAATTCTCCTCCCCAAACAGTGCGCGATGGTACATTTGAACCTGAATGGATAGATGAATAAACAACTTAAAGAGTTGTTTTGTAGCTATTCAAAATGAATGGTGGACAGATATATCACCTGATTCGCCAGCACCATCTTCTCCTCAGCTGTGAATTTAGTGGATCGGTTTTCGTCTGCCATATTGATCACACTGCGCCAGCTGCTGCCAATCTGGCTTTTAAAGCCCCTCTGATTGATTACTGAAGATTTTATTGAGAATGAACATATTTGTCAGAGCCTGTGGGCAGGGGGTGGGGGGGACGCATATATAGGCCAAATAAAATACTATTACCGTACTCAATAATAAAATCCTGTAAATTAAATAGAATTAAGTTATCAGATCCAGTAAAAGTGATAGGTGTCATTCAGAGGATGTTGCATCGTGCAGTGGGGGAGGAGAGATAAAACGATATCATTCTGGCCATCTAATCTCATGACATCCAGCCATAGGCAATATTTTTTTCTATCAGATGCATTTAGAAATTATTTTCACTTTGGTCTTGCTATAGTGTAGCGTATTTACATGCTTGCAGTATTTTAACTGCAGTTATTGGTTTGAGAAGCATAATAATATGGAATAATAGCCTATATATGGAGATAGACAGACCGGATGAAGGGAGGGGGGGGCGGCGGAGCCCTTGGCTTTGTCTGGTTTTACCGGATTTGTCCAGGAATTGGAGCTTAAAAGGCAAGCGTGTGTCTCTTCCCTGCAATTCTCCAATGAGCGGACAATGCATAATTTTACGCTTAAAAGGCGTGGTTATAATGGTTGAGGCTGAGTTTAGCGCCGATACCAAGATATCAAGTGCGCCTTTCCACGCCCACTGCTTTGCGCTGCGGCTGGCGTTCGGCCTAGAAACTGCGCGGCTGCAACGATAGAGCATTGTGTCATTCATGGGAAATATCATCATGGTAGAAAGGCATCTTTGCTGAAACGTCCTGATGTTTACAGACTCACGCTCCCCTCTCTCTCTCCTTCTCTCCCAGTCAACCCCACTCCCTCTCCTCAAGTCACGCCCGTCAACAACTTCCTGTCCAGCAGCCTGGTGAGCGATCTGGAGGGCTTGTCTCTGACGGACACTGCTCTCGCCCCGGCGGTAAGTAACTCTTTCTCACCAACACCCACCAACCTCAGGACACGTGTGTGATAGGTGCCAACAATGACACCCACCAACCTCAGGACACGTGTGTGATAGGTGCCAACAATGACACCCACCAACCTCAGGACACGTGTGTGATAGGTGCCAACGATGGCAAAGATGTTAACAAATCCAACATCGACAAAATACACATTTCTTGCTTCAACTTGACTGTTAGACAAATTATTGAAATAAAATAAGGCAAGGGAGACGGGCATTCAAATCAGGAAAGTGGAAAATATGAATGTGGGCAGAGCCAGGGTGTCACTGGCTGTCCTTCAAATCAGATTGGCCATCCTTGTTGCTTGCCCCCTACCTACACACACACAATGTTCTTGTATGTTTCTTGCTTGTTTAACTCTGTTGTGTTGTTTGGATGATAAAGGTCAAATGAGTCCTTGCAGTAATAGAAACTTTATCCTGCATGTAACAATTTGCTTCTGAACATGTTCAAACGTATTTTCCGACTCTTGTGTGCACACAGTTTCAACAATCAAACTGTATTGCATTATAGTTTACATAGTAACTGTTATTTATAACTGTTCTCAAAATTGCACATTTTCACAGATTGTTACCAATTTGTCATGGCCTTTACATGCACCACTACAATAATCCGGTATATTGAGAGGATCTGATGACATGATCCTGAGCACATGTGCACGCCCCCGCCCCCGCACACACACACACACACGCACACACACATGCACGCACACACGCACACACACACACACTCACACACACACACACTCACACACACACACACACACACACACACACACACACACACACACACGCATCCTTTTCTCCCTTCTGTCCATCCTGTTCCCATGAATGACGAAGTCAAGTGAAGCTAATTAACTAACCATCTGCAGATGGCCCGTCTGGGCAGATCTTTGGCTGTGAATGATTCCAAACAAACATCCAAACGAATGTATTCCCTTCAAAGATATTCTCTTCAAAAGGAATGGAAATATTTTGTTCAGCCTTCTTTGAAAAGAAAGATTTTTTAAGCGGTGCACCCGCTTCCATGCGTGACTTTGTGTGTATGAGCACAAGAGTTCACCTGGAGTTCACCTGAGATGTAGTCACCTGGAAGCGGTTAGGATTAGGCAGTTGTGAAAAGTCACCTAGGCGAATTCCTCTCGTGCGACTGATGTCACTCAACTGTGTGTGTGTGTGTGTGTGTGTGTGTGTGTGTGTGTGTGTGTTGTCACCTGAGATTTGGGTCTGGGTTTGGGTCTGGAATGGATCGAGGCAACAAGGAAGAGGGTGTGTGTGTGAAGTGATGTTAACCAACTGGAAATAATGTCATGCAATTGCTCGACTGTGATGTCATCAGGTAGTTGTACTGTAGTCACGTAGTCACCTAAGAGGTCACCTGGAAGTGATGTCACTCAGGCAGGTGTGTGTGTGTGTGTGTGTGTGTGTGTGTGTGTGTGTGTGTGTGTGTGTGTGTGTTGTGTGTGTGTGTTGAATGCATTTGCAATTGCCCAACTGTGATGTCACCCGGGATTTGGATTTGGATTTGGGTCTTGATCGAGGCAACAAGGAAGAGGGTGTGTGTGTGTGTGTGTGTGTGTGAAGTGATGCTGGAAATGATGTCACGCAATTTCTCGACTGTGATGTCATCAGGCAGTTGTGACGTCAGCAGTGATGTCACTCGAGTAATTGTCTTCGTCTTAGTTAAAATTGGTCAAGTGGTGTCTATGTCTGCACCCGCTTACTTCAGCACCTGGGTGTAATCTGTATTCTTAGAGCAGACAGTCGCGCTTCTTGCAGCCTCCCTGCTTAGTTACAAAACACTTAGACCCCCCCCCCCCATCTCCGACCTAGATCTACACCTGCTGGTGGGACTCAATCCTGGGTGTAATTCTTGTTTCAGAGATGGGAGGTCTTGACCATAACACCGTCTCTTATAAATAGCCTCAGTAATACAGTAATAAATGTGTGTTACCTGCAGTGGTGCAAAGAATACTAGCATGTCCTATTGAGTACTGACATTGCTACTTTTCTGATTATTTACTGAAGTAGAAGTAAAGAAAATGTAATTTTTGCACACCTAAAAATGAGTGACAGATGTGTAGGACAAAAAAGGTATATACTGAAGACATAATCCCAGACACTGTCTACACTTGCATAATACATTTAATACTTTATTCATGTATCACATCACATGGAACTGTTAGATTCCATGTGATTCTAAAAGGACGAGAGGACAGAGTAAAAACTAGATTCTTTTAAAAATTGGACAATACAGAATAAAATGCACAAAGGAAAGCCAGATTATTCCCCAATTTGTTGAGTTTCTGATTCTTATGGAGAGCCACAAAATTGTACTCTAATGGTTGTGATTTCAAATGTAATTGTATTATAAAATACAAGTTTAATTGCAGGAACATGAA
Source organism: Poromitra crassiceps (assembly GCF_964638095.1). Lineage (NCBI taxonomy): Eukaryota > Metazoa > Chordata > Actinopteri > Beryciformes > Melamphaidae > Poromitra > Poromitra crassiceps. Next base: position 11,392,595 of record NC_139652.1, read on the forward strand.
TACTAAATGTACTTAGTTAAAGAGTGACCACATCCAAACTCGAACGTCTGGTGAAGCCTGACACCTAATGGTGAAAAATAGGGTGCTGGACTGGCCTTCTCTTATTGGCTGGTCTTTGTCCCGGGTGATGTCACCAGCTGTTGTACTCTATTCACGAGTTTCCTGGTGAGACCGTGGGCGCTTCCATGACACCCTCCCTCCCTGTTTCCATGACACCCTCCCTCCCTGTTTCCATGACACCCTCCCTCCCTCCCTGTTTCCATGACACCCTCCCTCCCTGTTTCCAGCTGCCGGTTGCCTGTTTCCGCCCAGGACCGTTCATAGCGAAAGAGACTGAAAATAATCATAATAATTGTTGTGACTTTGTACCTAGCTATGTCTTGTAATGGAGCCCCCCAGCACAATAATTTCACACGTGCACAACGGAGTGACAATATCTTGAATCTTGAAAGAGAGAGACCGCTAAAGCTCCGTTCATGACCAAATAAGAGTTCCGGTTTGGACGTTTAGCCTTCAAAATAAAAGCGGCCGCTATGCAACCACATACTATTTTTAGACATTTCCGCTAAAATAAGGCCGTACAATTGACATTCACCTCGTTTTTGTAAAATATCGCCGCTATGCAACCACACAACGTTACTATTTTTAGCCATTTCGGATCAAATAAGCCAAACGTTCCCACTCTTTGACAGCGGCGCGCACCTCCTGGCTAGTGAAAAAAATGTAAACAGGAAGTCGACAACCGGCAATCGCTGAGAATCATGGGAAACGTAGGTCCAGTGATAAGGTGAATAGAGGGGACATTCCAGGGCACAGAGACCAGCCAATAGCAGAAGGTCAGTTCACTCCCCTGCTTTTCACCATTAGGTTGTCAGGCTTCCCCATCGATTTATGCCTACCCCACACTACAGGATAATTTGCAAGATTATGGCCAAGATTCCCCCCTCCCGATTTTCTCGGGGGTGCTCCCGATTTGACGCGCGTCGGGCAGATAATCTTCCCAAATGATCCTGTAGTGTGTGGGGTTCAAAGATTCACAATCGGGAAGACTGCCTCTTCCCGATTGTGAATCGGGCATATCTAACATGTTAGATATTTACAACCCGACAGGCGATTGCATCTTGAGCAGAGAGCCAGTAGTAGCTGCGTTTCCATTAGTTTTTCGCAAAATAATCTGGTCCGCGTTCGCCCGCAGCCCCGCACAGAAACAAAGAACGAGGAAATTGTCAACGAGGTGAAATACCCGTGCGTCTTTGAACGGGGCGGAAAACTAATGCTATACTGCAAAGCATGTAGCCTACAACAAGCGCTTAGGTCTCATATGCTTCCCGCATCGGCGAGTGTCCGCACGGAAAAGTGAGTCAAATCAGCAGACGCGCCACTCCACAAGGCACCTGTGCAGACGGTTTTCGCCTGGCCGTGCACAGTAGGCCTACACCCCGAATGGACGCGGCTGTCCGCGCAAGTATTAGTTAAACAAATCCTTTCAGTGCAAATGCATTATAAAAACAAAAAATAAGATTTGTTTAGAAAACAAAATGACACAAATGTATTATTATTATTATTATTATTATTATTATTATCATTATTACTACTACTACACCCGGTGCGCACACTGAATAGGCATTTTAAAAGTTAACTCGAGCCCTGCTTCCAAGGTGAATCTTCGGCATAATCTTCTAGTGTGTGGGGTTGCGTTTGAACAGACGCGATTGTGTGTGTGTCCCAAGATTGAAATGTTAAAAAATCGGCTCTCTCTGTCCTGTAGTGTGTGGGCTCTCAAGATTTTTATAATCTTCAAGGATTTGAAAATCCTGTAGTGTGGGGTAGGCATTAGTGTAGTTACTCTTTAAATCCACCCTTGGTGGTTGCTACTACTTGGTTAGTGACTGTCTCCCATTGTCTGGCCCAGGCCATCACTCCGTCCAGTGCACTGAGGAGCTTTGAGCTGCTGCACCGCATCACAGGCGAGGGTCTGTCTGTGGAGTACTGCTTCAGCCGCCAGCCCTTCAGCCCCGACCCGCACATGGTGGCCGTGCAGATGAAGTTCACCAACAGCGCCGGCTCCGAGGCCAAGAACCTGCACATAGCGGACGCCAAGCTGCAGTCCGGGATGAGGATCAAAGAGTTCCCAGAGATCGGTGAGTGTTTTTGTGGTGTGCAGTCGCTCCAGTGATGTCTGAACCACTTTGGTATCACTTTACAATAAGGGTACAGTAATTAGGGGCTAGTTAATGCTTAATAATAATTAACTGGCCCTTAATTAACAGTTAACTAATGTGCCTAGTAATCATTTAATAATGGTGTTCATGTTAAATAAGTATTAATTTATATATGATTTAATAATGAATAGTTTAGGGTTAGTTCATGTGTAAGGGTTAGTTTTACTTAGTTTCAAACTCAAGCTCTCACTAGTGCCTACAACGCTGCATAGCAGCTCTATGGAAGACTGTCATTTTGCTCCAAAATTACTTCATTCAAGAACACTCAAGTCATAGAATTAACCATTTATTGCATAAATGAATATAATGCATACAATTATGTTTGGCGTTGAAGGCTCCGCTCTTAGAATTAATTCAATATTTAATTTAATATTTAATTAATTTAATTCTCCCTGAACTCGGCTCAGCAGCATGCTACGCCGAGCAGGGAGAGCAAGCAGAATCCCCCATGGGAATAAAATATTCCAGATACATTTAAACCATAGAGAGTAAAAGCAAGACATGGAAACATGTTCATTTTTTGAGCCATGCAGACTCCAGAGCTACAATACATGATAGCATTTGCATTTGATCTAAAAGGTGGAGGCTGGGGTGGAGGGGGCAAAGCGTTGCCAGCAGCCGCACGATCCAGCAAGGTGGGGAACAGATCAGTGAGTGAGAGGCTGCCCTATTTAAACGGACCGCCTTGTTGTGAGAATGACTGTGATTGGAGAATTGGTTAAACGGTGAACCAAACAGAGGCTGTCAGCTGGTACAGCTGGGGCGTAGACTATGACATCATGTCTTGAATGAACTAACGCAGGCTTCATTTTTCATTAAAACCGACCACCCACCCGCAGGTGGCGTGGTGCCCCCCTGGGCCTGACATGGCCACCCACCTCACCCACGTGACTACGTCACGTCCTGTCAGCCCCAGGGTCCGCCACTCTACGTTTCTTCCAGCCACTGAGAAGACGTGTTTTCAAAGCTCTGCGGTTAACTCTGAGTTAGCTCTCTTACATACTGTAGCTTTAGACACTAGGCTCGTTCCGTCTTATTGCCCACCTTGACCAATCACCTACAAACCTTGGGGTTCTTGGTGAACTGGAAAAAGAGCTGCCTCGCCCCAGAGCAGACGGCTACCTTCCTGGGGCTCGAGTTGAACTCCAGGGCCATGCGAGCCCGCCTTTCACCGGAGCGACAGGCTCGCACGGTGCGGGCAGCGAGGACATTAAGTCTTTACTCCTCGGTGTCAGTCCATCAGTGCACAGTCATGTTGGGCCTGATGGCCTCGGCACTGCATGTGCTCCCTCTGGGGAGGCTACACATGCGTCCGTTCCAAATCTGGTTCCTCGGGCTACGCATGGATCCGGCCAGGGACCGTCATCGCAGGGTTCCTATGACAGGTCAGGCCCGCCAGGCGTTGGTCATATGGGCAGACCCCCGTTACCTCTCGAGGGGCACTCGATTGGGCCCGGTCCCGCTCAGGTTAGTGATTCGCACTGACGCCTCCCTCTGGGGTTGGGGTGCGGTGTGCGGGCATTTGTCGGCAAACGGCCGGTGGGAGGCTCAGGAGCTTCGCCACATAAACGTGCTAGAGCTGGAGGCGATTCGCACACACACACAGTCTAAAGCAGCTGCTGCTTAAGCTGCTGCTTAAGCTGCGTTCACACCGACCTCTTAAAGTTTTTCGCTGGCATCGAGTTTACATACAAAGTCAATGCAAACGTGCGATTGAGCGTATATTCGCCCAGGAGAAAAATCGCTGGGCGTCCGAGCGACAGAGACAGAGCGATAGGGACAAAATTCGCTCGTCGCCCGAGATGAAATATCCCAACTCGAGCGAAATTACGCTGGCATCAGTCGCTCGCTGTTCAATGCTGATTGGCTGCCGTGTGAGAGTGAGTCAAGGATCACACTGGCTTGGAACAAACCGCTGGTTTATTGTGTGGCAACAAACCACATTGACAGCTGATTGACAGGCTGAGAGCTGACATGAAGTGAAGTCTGTACTACCGGTATAGAGCTCGCCTTAGGAGCACGCTGATAGGCTTAGCTTGTAAACAACTATGGTGGCTCGTAGTGGACAAATATCATGACATTGCGTGACGTTATAGCCCCCACATGTCCGTCAATTATTGTGCCTATTGACGAGCGATTTAAACAGAGCAATTCTAAAAGGGTTGAATCGTGCGACAGACAGAAAAATAAATATCTCGGTGTGAACACAGCTTTAACAGAATGCATTCACATGCTACAGTATTTAGCTGTAAAAGCAAACCGGAGGCTGCAGCTTCACAAGTTGGAGAATTTGGCAGAAGTTTGTGCTCAATCGAGCCCCTTCTAGTTATTATTATTATTATTATTATTATTATTATTATTATTATTATTATTATTATTAGTGTTAGCAGTAGTAGTAGCAGCAGCTGTATAAAGGGTTAGGGTTAGCAGTAGTAGCAGCAGCTGTATAAAGGACAAAAGTGTTTTTGTCAAACATTCAAAACAGTAACAGAAATATTTCATATTCTACCTCTTGCAAGATTGGATTTGGTTGACTTTTTACTTAAAGGAACACTCTGCCCATTTTCAACCAGCTTTGTATCATTAGAACATCAGTAGTATATCAGAAAACTGTAAACTGTTTTGAAGTCTGTCATTTAATTTGACAGTTATTGAGTGTTAAAGTGTGGACCAGTGACATCACTGGTCCACACTAACTCAAATTAATAACTCATTAACTCAAATCAACTCTCAATAACTGTCAAACTAGATGAATGATAAATAGTTTGACAGTTATTGAGAGCTGATTTGAGTTAATGAGTTATTAATTTGAGTTAGTGTGGACCAGTGATGTCACTGGTCCACACTTTAACACTCAATAACTGTCAAATTAAATGACAGACTTCAAAACCGTTTACAGTTTTCTGATATACTACTGATGTTCTAATGATACAAAGCTGGTTGAAAATGGGCGGAGTGTTCCTTTAAGATATAGATAGACCATAGTTTGCCCCATTGAGCACTTGGGATTGTAGTGTTACTATGTTATTGATTTATGTGTCAACACGTTTGTCTCATGTCTCTTGTGTTGACAGAGGTGCTGAACACGTTTTGTCTCATGTCTCTTGTGTTGACAGAGGTGCTGAACACGTTTTGTCTCATGTCTCTTGTGTTGACCGAGGTGCTGAACACGTTTTGTCTCATGTCTCTTGTGTTGACAGAGGTGCTGAACACGTTTTGTCTCATGTCTCTTGTGTTGACAGAGGTGCTGAACACGTTTTGTCTCATGTCTCTTGTGTTGACAGAGGTGCTGAACACGTTTTGTCTCATGTCTCTTGTGTTGACAGAGGTGCTGAACACGTTTTGTCTCACGTCTCTTGTGTTGACAGAGGTGCTGAACACGTTTTGTCTCACGTCTCTTGTGTTGACAGAGGTGCTGAACACGTTTTGTCTCATGTCTCTTGTGTTGACAGAGGTGCTGCCTGCAGGAGAGACGGCCACCGTCGTGATGGGCATAGATTTCTGTGATTCAACACAAGCAGCCAACTTCCAGCTGTGGTGAGAATTGAGCTTCTGCTGTTTTCCAACGTAGTGTTTACTGCTCCTCATCAGCTCCTCTGAGTCTGGAAATGGCAATGACGATGGGTCATACTCTTGGTTGGAAATAACAGAATTGATGCCGTACCAAAACTATTTTTTCATGCGCCTATTGAATTTTTGAAATTGGATTTGCTCTGGTAAACTTGTTAGCATTGCCCGTGTCTGCAGGCCTCCCTTCTCTCATGCTGCCAGGCTGTAATAGGCTGTGTACAGCTGTGTGCTGTGGAAGGGAAACACACAAGGCAATGCAACAATGTTCTGACTGAAAAGAGGGCAATGCTACTTGAAATAAGTCCTTGTGATCTTAGAGCACACATGGGCAAAATGCGGCCCCGGGGGGCCGGCCCCCGGGCCCCTGGACCATCTCAATCCGGGCCCCAACGTCCTCAAAGGAAAACAACCCACAAAAAGTCAATAAAAGACAGCATTACGTTAATAAATCTCATCCGCTACAGCCATTTGATTTGTATCGCTATGCTATCAGGAGATTAACAGGAGAAATGACCAATCACAGCGGGAGAGAGTGTTAAAAATAGAGAGAGAGACCCCCACAAAAATCAGGAGTGTTGGCAGTTATCAGTCCAATGTGTGGCCCTTCGCTTACTTTATGTAAGTCAGTATGGCCCTCTGGAAAGAAATGTTGCCCACCCCTAGAGCTATAATAAAGCACTGAAACAGGTTCTCTTTAATGTCTTGTTCATTTGCAGCACTCACACCAGGAAGTTCTTTGTGTCGATTCAACCACCGGTTGGAGAGCTGATGATGCCCATCTTCATGACGGAGAACGAGTTTAAGAAGGAGCAAGGTGAGTCATGAGAGGCTACCAACGATTTACAATACAAGCATTGGCTTTTAACACTGGAATATAAAAGGGAAATGTCAAATAAATCCAATAGGTAATATAACTGTATGGTGGAAGTGGAAAGATTAAAAATAAAAAATAAACGAATACAAATTTAAATAAATAAAAGCAGGCGTAATTATTATAAAACAAAATGAAAAAACAGGATACTGGAAAAAAAGAAAAAGACTAGTGGCGGGTCGAAAAAAAAGAAAATTACAATTCAAATGAAAGAAAAGACAAAGAAAGACGAATAAAAAGCAAAATCTAAAAACTAAGACAAAACACTATTGCATGGTCAGCTAGCCCTCCTGCTAGCTAATAGGCCTAAATGTTAACAGACGGTCTAAATAGGTTCAAGGTTTTTTAACATATAATAAATTAGAAATAATTAACATATATTCAGTACATTTCTTTGTACTCTTCAAAGCAAACCTAAAAGCGGACCAAAAGAGATCTGATAAGTATCAGGATCATGTATGTGAGTGTAGGTAGGATCTGAGAGTCTTTTTAAAGCATGACTTTCCTTTTCACAGAACAAATGTTACATGGAAGACAGTTCCATGATGCGATTGCCCTGTATATTATCACAGCTTTTTTCAGATCGTTGGTTCTAGGTCGGGGGTAAAGTCATCTGACCACCACTTACCCCTCTAGTGGAGTGTGTATGAATATTTGAACTGTAAATGAAGTTATTGAAAAGAAACTTAGGAGTCTGAGTTTGAATAACTACAAGAATACATAATTAAGTTGGCCGATAGTCAAGCCATGTGAGACGTACATGCATATCTGCTACGCTAGACCTAGGGGAGCATCCCCAGGACCAGCCTAGCTGCCTTGTTTTGTGCTACTTGTAACTCTCTGAGTAGACATTTAGAAGCAGATGCCCACAACACCGAGCAATAATCCAGATCACACAGAACCAATGAACAGACAATTTGGTGCAACAATTCATAGCTTTCAAGGGGCGTTACGTAAGTACAAGGAACGCCCCTTCTGGCGGTCAAAACCATAGACATATATAAAGGCTAGATGGCTTACCCGCGCTGCCGGTCAATGGAGAGCGACGTCGTCGCATGGTGGCCATCTTGCTACGGCACCACAGCTTTATATATATTTATGGGATAAAAAAAACGCTAACATTTTATTATTATTTTTGGCTCCAAATTACACCAAACTTAAACTGCAGCATCATCATCATGAGATGAATTCACGCACCTAGTTTCATGCAGTTTCATCCATTTTGCTAGGAGCTATGAGCATCTGTTGTTGGGTTAGTATTATCACATCAGATGATCATAACTCCTAGGGAAATGGATGAAACTGCATGAAACTTTGTGCCTGAATCCCTCTCATGGCATAGATGCTTCGGTTTAATTTTGGTGTAATTTGGAGCCCATCAAAAAAATAGTGTTTTTAGTGTTTTTTTTGTTGTTGTTGCCATATCTCGGGAACGGAATATGCTTGTAATAAACCAAACCGTTTGTAAATCCGTCAAGATTTCAGCGAGTTATGAGTATTTTTGTCTGTGCACCCTCCAACAGCTACCATAGAACGTACCAGAAAGCCTGCCGTAGCAAGATGGCAGCGCTTCAACGACGCTGGTGACTCCGCCTTAAGCCATCTAGCCTTATATATGTCTATGGTCAAAACTCAAAACATCAATGGCGCTGAACACTCCAGACGCAGCTGCAGCAAAAAGCGGTCTTTTTTCCACCAGTTTCCAGTCAGGAATATTTAGACCATCTATCAAGCGTTGAAAAAGAACGATATCTAAACAAACTACACGTTTTGGGCACTTCAAACAAACCGAACTATCGTTAACGTTACTGTCCAACACATGGCAGTTCGGAGAAATTGTTTCACAACAAGAGACTGCGTGCGGAGTGCGGACTCGTTTTTATAATGTTGTGGAGAGAGAGCACAGCCCTCGTCGCGTGTGAAGAGAGAGGGAGAACGGGTGAGACAGAAGCAAACTATTTTTTGCAGATCTCAAAAGCAGGTAAACCACTGTGGGATTAGTGAGACTATTGCTAAAAAGTGATGCCTGGGCTGTCGTCCGCTCAAATAGTACTTCACGGGGCGGCTGCGTGTCAATTGACGTGTCCTTAATATGCAAAGCGTGCAGCTCTAAAACAAACAGCGTGAGAAACTAGTCGACTTGGCGGGCAGCAGAATGAACAAGTTTTTTTTTTGACCGTCAGGTGGGCGTTCCCGGCAGCACGTAACGCCCCTTGAAAGCTATGAATAATGTGATCAGACCAAGACAGTGCACAGTCAAGCCAGAGTCCTAGAAGCTTAGCTGTTTTCATCTGTTGTATAGTTTGACCCTCTATCTGTAGATTCATTTTAGGGTTGTGATCATCTATAATTAGAACTGAATATTATACAAACTGTTTTGGATATGTTAAGTATACATTGATTATTTTTATCCAGTTATATAATGTTAAGCTCACTAGACAGGATCTGATTAAAGGATGGCTTTACCGATAATCAACCCACTTTGTATCATATACTGTATACTCTCGGTAATATAAGCACATGGGCAGTGTTTTACCTTCTCTCTCTGTTTACCTCACGGAGAAAAAGGCTCCTGCTGCTTGGTTAAGGTTAGGGTTAGGGTTAGGGTTATTGTTTGGCTTATGCTTAAATAACGTAAACAGTAAATGTGACTTCCGGTCGAATGTAGCAATTTGCACGCGCCGCGAGCGCGGCTCTCCGGTGTAAAAGCAGAGGGTTTTTCTCCCCTGTCCGCCCGCCCCGACCACTACACCCTACGCAGCGCCCAGCTTATTACAACATCATGCTACTTCCTGGTTATAACTCCCGACTCTTTGGCGCTACTGCACGCAATTGGCAAGTTTGGTGTATTCACTGCGTGCAATTTGAAAGTGTAAAGTCGTGTTACTTGTACGCAAATTGAAGAGAACTTTCCCACCGTGACTAACAGTGAGTGAGCAAGGTTTTCAGCTCCTATCAACCCATAGTGTGTCTTTCAACACTGTCATATCCTCTTGGTACTTGTTCCCAATAGAGACGCTTTTAAAGAATCTGGGTAAGTTGGCTTTGATAGATTTGTTGCTACCAGCTGTCTGTGTGCCCACCTGCCTTTTAGCCCACCTCACACACAAACCCCCAGTCGCCACTTCCTGTTCCTTCCCTCTAACGCTTGGAGCTGACTCCTCCCCTTCCTCTCTCCTGCTGTCCCCTCCTGCCTTGGTAATAACTGACTGCATCTCCAGGTCTGTAGTTTGGCAGCCAGATTCACCTGAGCTAACCTGCATCTTTAGACGCTGCTCCACCACTCCACCACCGGGAATGACCTGCAATGCTCATCCACTGAGTCCACTAATGCTGATTCACTCTTCCCGTAAGAACGGCAGGCTCAGAACAGCGCCACCTTGAGATGATCATGTGCAATTCATCATTCACACCATCTCTCTGTTATCCGGGCTTTCGAACCTCTGATAACCACTGACCATGTTGGGAGTCAAACGTCTGTACTCGATACCTTAAAGTTATCGAACGAAAAAAGCCAGTATCAAGTACCGTAGTATCAAGACTTTTCTGGTCAAACAATACTTGCATTCGATCCTTTTTGTACACAGATCTAGATGAAAAAAAATCGCTATTTGTATGGTTGTGCTCGCAGCCAATTGTGCAAGTGTTTTCCATTCTAATGCGATGTATGATCAGTGTTGGGGGTAACTCATTACAAAAGTAACATTACATGTAATATATTACTTTGTCAAGTAACTCAAGTTACAAATTGAGTTACATTTTATTAAATCAAAGCACATATTTAAAAAAGATGCAATCATTTCCTAATCAAACTGTGTGTTTTTATGCAAATAACCACTATAGATGACAATAACAAAGGAAAAGAATAACATTTAGAATATTGGATTGTTTACACTGACTTCAAGACGGTTGAAATTATTTTTCGGGATGGTGCCGGGGCGGCGATGTCATTCTGCTGCTGCTGCTGTTTTGGTGAAAGTAATGCAAAAGTAGTGTAATAAGTAACAAGTTACTCTACACAGAAAGTAATATTGTAATGTAACTTATTACTTTCAAATGAAAGTAACTAGTAATATGTAGTATATTACATTTTGAAAGTAACTTGCCCAACACTGTGTATGATTGGCCCACTACCACAGCAACTACAAATTCAGACAGTCTGTGGTGGTGAAGTCGAGCACGGCCTACAGTATGTGACGGAGCGGACAGTTCTGGTGCCGAGATGGCACCAGAACGTCCCAAAGTTAAAAGGGTATTGAATGAATTACTCTATCGGTATCGGTATCACTTTAAGAGTACTGGTATTGGTACTGGTATTGGTACTGGTATTGTCATTTTTTAAATGATACCCAGCCCTAGTCAAAAGTCTTGCGATGCCAAAACGCACTCGTTTGTCTAAATGGGTTTTGCATCAACTTCTACAGTGTTAGTTACTGGAGGGAGAGGGGAGAGAGAACTGTTTCGGTGCCAAATTTGTGTCCGTTTCAAAACGACACAGAAAACTCACAATGTGCTAGTGCACAAATGTGCCTCTTGTGTATTCACTGTATGAGACAATTGAATCCCTACAGTTACACTACTACAGTACACTCACTACTACTAGTACACTGCTAGTACTACAGTACACTCACTACTACTAGTACACTGCTAGTACTACAGTACACTCACTACTACTAGTACACTGCTAGTACTACAGTACACTCACTACTACTAGTACACTGCTAGTACTACAGTACACTCACTACTACTAGTACACTGCTAGTACTACAGTACACTCACTACTACTAGTACACTGCTAGTACTACAGTACACTCACTACTACTAGTACACTGCTAGTACTACAGTACACTCGCTACTACAGAGACTACTACTACTACAGTACACTCACTACTACTAGTACACTGCTAGTACTACAGTACACTCACTACTACTAGTACACTGCTAGTACTACAGTACACTCGCTACTACAGAGACTACTACTACTACAGTATACACTACTACAGTACGTTCAGTGGGAAGCATCAGTGCATTCCACTTTCATTTGCATTTGCATTTTGCATTGTAATCATTGATGTATTGAGTATGACATCAAATCTTTTCCCTAGAGGACCACGCGAGAGGCTTCTGGTGAGGTTGAAATCACTGTCGTGTTAGAGCATATTGACACTATCTGTATATAACTATGTTTGAATGAAATGCTACATTTTCCAGAAATAATTGATTGCATTTCATGAATTTCTGTGGTACAAAAACCAGAGTGTATCGGAATACACTCGTCACAACCATCGCACCAAGCTGATACGAGCACACGCCCCGTTGTCAATTAATTATTGCTTGGCTTTTTGAACCTGCTGAGAGCAAAATGTGGAGCGTCTCCGACATCCTGACCGATGTGGTGCTGCTGACACTCCTCCAGGTCAGCTGATGGGTATGAACGAGATCTCGGAGAAGCTGACCCTGAGCGACAAGTGTCAGAACGACCACGCCATCGTCCAGAGGGTGACGGCCGCCGCCAGCCTCAGCAGAGTTCCCTGTGGCTCAGATAAGGAATGCAGGTGAGGACTGAAGGATTTGATTTGGGAAAATCAAATCCCCCCCGCCCCCCCCCCCCCCAAAAAAAATAAAAAAAATAAAATAACCGCCTTCGTCGGTGCTGATCGTGGATATACACTAAATCAAGAATAGTTAGTGTCATGTTTTAACCACCACAGCACAGTGCCAAAATGCATCAACCTTCCAACTTTCATCCAAATCAGGCCAGTGGGGTATAATTTTGAAATGTATTCATAGCGCCCTCATCAGGCCAATCACTGTCTCTTTTTTTTTTTTTTTTACACTGGAGTACAGTGTGAAGATGCATCATCCCTCTAAATGTTGTCCCAACTGAGCCAGTGATGTGGCAGTTATGGCTTTGGTTTAAAATGTTGACCTTTTAGATGAGCATCATCAGGTCAATCAGTGTCATGTTTTGACAGTAATCACAGCAGAACCAGTGTCAAAATGCATCATCACCAGTGGCATCTGAGATGTCACGTTTGATTTCACATTTTGTAGCTTTAATTATCTGCACCCCCATGAGACCAATCCGTGTCATTTGGTCATTTGTGGAAAGACTGGAGCACAATGCGGAAATGCATCCTGCCATCCAAATGTCGTCCAAATCAGACCAAACTTCAGTCAGAGCTACAATTAGATGGATTTGGTAACATATTGTAACATGAGCCACCTAGTGGACACGTTCATCCTTTGTTTGACAGGACAGTAGTTAGACAGAGAGAGAATGACATGCGGCAGATGGCCACGGGTCGGATTCGAACCCCCGGCCGGCCACGGGAAGGACCTACGCCTTTATGGTGCGTGCTGCCGTGCTCTACCAGGTGGCCGGCCCGCCGTTTGAGTTTTGCTTGACACTTTATTCCTTCATGCGTTAGTCCAGGCACAGGCACGGGAGCTCCCATTGAGACCATTAGCAGGCAACACGATTTGCAAAGTCACCAGAATGTTGATTGCTTTTATCGAATCTAAAACCTGACGACTGACAAACCTGTTCATCCTCTATTCCCTGGCTTCATCTTCACTTTCGATCTTTGCTGCCTTTGTCCTTTGCACTTTGACCTCCAGTCCTCCTGTCCCTCCTCCTGACCTTCCTGTCCACAGGTTCGCCGGCAGGACCGTGACCAGTGGCAGCTTGGTGTTGGTCACCGTGGCGACAAAAGAGGCAGGTGGCGCCCAGCTGACGGTCAACTGTGAGAAGATGGTGATCGGCACGATGCTGGTGAAAGACATCCACCTGGCTCTGACACAGTGATGTCACCCCCCTGCCCCCCCCCTACCTGCCCCCCCCCCCCATCCGCCTATCTCCACACCCCCACCAAATGATGCTCATTACACCTGTAGCATTTCTTTGACTCTGAAAGCGGTGTCAGTGTGAGGAAATGTCCACAATGTTTTGTTCTAGTTCATTTTTTCTGTTTAGGAGCCCCACTTTTAGAAATGACTATTAGGAGCAAATGACACGATATTTAGGACAATCAAACAAGACCTATGTTGGCCCTTATGTTGGCATGCCGTTATCAGAAAAATTCTTATCTTTACTTTCATTCAACTCCAACTGATAATTAGCTGAAGAGGAGACTATTGGATCAGCTTAAAGGGATAGTTCTGTTTGTTGGAAGTTGGGTCCTATGAGGTACTCTCATACAGTCAGTGCACTGGGTAAAGCACTCTGGACGCATCGTGCACCGAGATAGGAGAACTGCACTCCAGCTGCAGCAGGCACAGAGAGCTGTCTGCTGAGTGTGAAGGGGGCCATGAGCAAAAACGTAAAAAACAGAAAGAATACATAAAGTGCTTCCATACTGCTCACCTGGCATAATGCAAGTCTCCACAAGCCCTGAGATGCTAAGTTGACTTGAAAATATGTAATTTACACCCTGTTTTTAGCTAAAATCGTCACTATAGCAAGGTTGTACCCTAGTTGTTGTAATTTCAGCTGCTAGCTCCAGTGACGATTTCAGCTAAAAACAGGGTGTACATGACATCTTTTCAAGTCAACTTGGCATCTCAGGGCTTGTGGAGACTTGGATTATGGCAGGTGAGCAGTATGGAAGCATTTAATGTATTTTTTCTGTTGTTTTTTACGTTTTTGCTCATGGCCGCCTTCACACTCAGCAGGCAGCTCTCTGTGCCTGCCACAGCTGGAGTGCAGTTCTCCTATCTCGGTGCACGATGCATCCAGAGTGCTTTACCCAGTGCACTGACTGTATGAGAGTACCTCATAGGACCCAACTTCAAACAAACAGAACTATCACTTTAATGAGTGGCCATGACATTATTTCAGTCACACATGAATGTAGCATGAGGAGAAAAACACTTGGCTTGACCGAGGAATCACTCCATCAGATATCATCTATAACCCACTGCTACTCGGGATAGAATAGGATTTTCACTTCAACTGCTGCAAATCTGATTCTCCAGCCGTACTATTTGTTGCAGCTAGCGGTTTCCCTAGCTGTTATAATGCGGTTTCATTGAGTGGGGCATTTATCAAAAGTGAAAGATGTACAAATGTTATTGTATGTATTGCAACATGTAATACACTAAACGTATAAGGTGTGGTGTGTATGTGTGTGAGTGCGCACGTGTGTGTGTGTATGTGTGTGTGTGTGTGTGTGTGTGTGTGTGTGTGTGTGTGTGTGGGTGTAGTGACACTTAATAATTGGCCTGACAAACAGTAGATAATTAGCCATCTTCAAAAATGAGCATGGTTAACGCTTTACTTGAACTGGGGGATCCTAGGCACATTATAGTCACATCCAGAAAATGGCGTTACACTGACAATAATTCATCAATGAATCAATTATATATTTATATTGCGCCAAATCATAAGAATGGCAATGACAATTTGTTGATGGCCCATGTTCCTCAGGGAATACTAAGGCCTAAGTCAAAGTAAAGTAAATCATAACAAAGCTGATCTCAAGGCGATTTACCAATAGAGCAGGTTCTTTATTTTAGCCCCAACAATTGAAACGATTCTCACACATGCAGTAGCTGTTATGCACAAATGTAAAAAAAAAATGAAAACTCTGCCTTTGTTATTCAAACTTTGCCCTTAGACTGTCATAACAAGTTTATGATTGTTTAATATTTAACCTTCTTTCCTGTCAAGAGAGCATGCATCAGATTACGATTGAGGTGATAATGTGTCTATATGCATTCGATTATGACTGAGGTGATAATGTGTCTATGATGCTCCAGAAGTTAACTTCAAGCAGAGTGTCTCCATGGCTCTCAGCCGTCACTCGACTCTGTTCTCATGCCTTTTGTTACATTTTGATTTCAGGTCAGAGGTCACGCTTTATAGGAGGAAACCTCCCCCAACAACAAAGTGGCTTCTATTTTATTATGGACCCTCTTGTGCCCACAGACCTAGCTGCACATTTCTTATCTATCGCTCGTGTATTTATTTATTTATTTGTTTGTTTGTTGTTTCTTTACTGTTGGGAAACCGTAACAGCGAATGTGTTTTTACCAAAGGAGTACATTCAAGTTTCAACCCCCAGCCTTTTTGTAGGCTACTCTGTGTATTGTTTACCGTTTAATTATACAGACCCATCATTTCCAGTCACAATAAAGAATGTACTGTAAGGAGTAGGAAATGCTACTTTCAACATAAGCATCCAAAAGGAAATTCACTCCTCTCACTAGGAACTTCTCTATCCAAAACATCCGTGCAACGAGCATTGATTGATCAATCTGGCTCTTGTTTTATCCACACGGCTTTCCCCTTTCAAATCTCCAGAATATGCTTCATCATACCCGTTGTGTGGTTGTGAAATGTGGTCCTGAAGTATTACAACTTTATTTATTATACAAATAAAAATATGATTAAGATGGAAAATGTGCAATGTGCCGTGTCTTTTTGTGCCAAACGATGCTGTATCGTAAGGTTTTTCACTCTACAACACTGATTATGGAGCAGCTAAAAGTTATGAATGAATGATGAAGCTGTGACACATTTAGGTTCATAGTAAACATGTAGGGGGGGGGGGGGGGGGGCACAACAGACCAGTCATGTGATTTATGATGGGTTGAGGAAGAGTCCAGAGTGTTTGTGATCAGGTTGTAGGCCTGGGAGCACAGGGCCACAGTTACACAAACAGCTGGTGGGGCGTTCTCCCCCGTTGAGGTCAGGTATTGCTAAGTTTACAGACTATTGACTTTCTTGTACCTTCTGCAAAGACAAGTTTTTTGATTGTGATTTTTTTTTACAAAATCTAGTCTCACCTTTTTGAAGCCGTAACTCCGTCTACCCTTACACGGTGGCGCAGTGGTAGTGCTGTCGCCTCACAGCAAGGTCCTGGATTCGATTCCCGCTTGGGACGCTGGGGGTATATCTCCCCATCCCTTTCTTCCTGGTACCCAGGTGGGCTATCTCGTGAAAAGGGCCTTTCTGTGTGGAGTTTCCACACTGTTGTGTCGCAAAGTCCTTCTTGCCAAATATTGGAACCATTTGTTGTGGAATACGACCATTGTAAAATATGTTTGTATATAACTAGTTTGAATAATACAAAAAAAGTATAAAACAATAGTTGTTTTTTCTTGAGTTCCCCCCAAAATTGTTTTTAATAGTAATAATACAATGAAAATATTTAACAGAACAGCCATTTATGTTTCTTTCTAGTTTCTCATCTATTCAAGGGTCCTCTGTTCCTTACTGATAACATAAACTTTCTATTATTATGCTTTGGGCGTCTTAATGCAAGTACAGTAGTATAGACCTTCTAATACCACTACTGTATTTTGATGAAATATTGGCTTAGCCTTGACTTTACTACCACCTGCTGGTAAAGAACAGAGACATTAGGTACTTTGATGTCTGATTTTCTGAGACCATCATCATTATTTCCACTCATTTGATAAGGTTTGTTTTTATAATAATGGACTGTTAGCAAAATACATCAAGTTGTCTGTAATTTGTCTCAATATTGCATAATTAGCAATGGGAAATTGATACATTTGGGAGTTAAATCTTACTGTACATTTTGTTATCCACATTAAGTCTGCCTTATATACCTGCATATTACCACTTTATGTATAACTATTTATTTACCATACCAATCTGTGAATCCATCAGTTAAAAATAAGTGTTCTTTTCCCCGTGCAAATCGAAAATCTGTCTTGAGAGATTACTACCATACTCGACTCAACTTCTAAAAATATGTATTCATGTAAGAAAAGAGAACAATTAACTGAAAATAAAAATTAAATCAAATTTATTTACAAGCATCTCTGCCATCAGAGGCGGCTCTTGAGGCGAGGGAATGTCATTGTTTTCAGCTTGCCTCTTTTTGCACTCATGAATTCCACACAAGAAAAAAAGCACAAATGTAACAAAACAAAAAAGAAAACTCAGCATCTTTGGCTCAAAATAGTGTTTGTGAATGGATTTGAATGAAGGATGAAAAAAAATTAGACACACAAATATTTACAAAATATATACACTATAAACATATTTACAAACTCATTTAACCTTCACGATGGACAAAGCAGATATAGCTGGGGAGCCATCAGCCTGCACACTCACTGGATAAATAAAGTCTTAGGTGCACGGCACAAGAACGCTGACGAAGGCTATTGCTGAAACGCGTACGTTGTGGTTGCAACAGGAATAAAAACCCTCAAAAGGACTTCTTTGAGTGCTGGCTCCTTCTCTACTGCTTTAAAAAACCTTCACGATGGACGACATTGTGAGTTGAGAGCGCTGGCGATCAAAGTGCACGGAGCTTTGGGCTGTCACTGTCCTCCTGACCTCCCGTTGCGCCTTCGCCGCCTGAAAGAAATCACACAGTGCAATGAGTCATGAGAGGCATTATAATGCAGGGCTGTTTTCAACACAACGTACAGTGTCTGTGTGTGTGTGTGTCTGTGTGTGTGTGTGTGTGTGTCTGTGTGTGTGCCAGTACCAACCTGCTTGTTGCGCTGCCCCAAAAGATATTCCACATCGCTCTCTTTGTCAGCCAAGTCGTCACTCAGTTTCTCACGCTGATTCTTGAGATACT
>NC_139652.1:11411021-11473521 GCF_964638095.1 Poromitra crassiceps
AAAAAAGGTATATACTGAAGACATATAATCCCAGACACTGTCTACACTTGCATAATACTTTATTCATGTATCACATCACATGGAACTGTTAGATTCCATGTGATTCTAAAAGGACGAGAGGACAGAGTAAAAACTAGATTCTTTTAAAAATTGGACAATACAGAATAAAATGCACAAAGGAAAGCCAGATTATTCCCCAATTTGTTGAGTTTCTGATTCTTATGGAGAGCCACAAAATTGTACTCTAATGGTTGTGATTTCAAATGTAATTGTATTATAAAATACAAGTTTAATTGCAGGAACATGAATACTAAATGTACTTAGTTAAAGAGTGACCACATCCAAACTCGAACGTCTGGTGAAGCCTGACACCTAATGGTGAAAAATAGGGTGCTGGACTGGCCTTCTCTTATTAGCTGGTCTTTGTCCCGGGTGATGTCACCAGCTGTTGTACTCTATTCACGAGTTTCCTGGTGAGACAGTGGGCGCTTCCATGACACCCTCCCTCCCTGTTTCCATGACACCCTCCCTCCCTGTTTCCATGACACCCTCCCTCCCTGTTTCCATGACGCCCTCCCTCCCTGTTTCCAGCTGCCGGTTGCCTGTTTCCGCCCAGGACCGTTCATAGCGAAAGAGACTGAAAATAATCATAATAATTGTTGTGACTTTGTACCTAGCTATGTCTTGTAATGGAGCCCCCCCCAGCACAATAATTTCACACGTGCACAACGGAGTGACAATATCTTGAATCTTGAAAGAGAGAGACCGCTAAAGCTACATTCAATGACCAAATAATAAGAGTTCCGGTTTGGACGTTTAGCCTTCAAAATAAAAGCGGCCGCTATGCAACCACATACTATTTTTAGACATTTCCGCTAAAATAAGGCCGTACAATTGACATTCACCTCGTTTTTGTAAAATATCGCCGCTATGCAACCACACAACGTTACTATTTTTAGCCATTTCAGATCAAATAAGCCAAACGTTCCCACTCTTTGACAGCGGCGCGCACCTCCTTGCTAGTGAAAAAAATGTAAACAGGAAGTCGACAACCGGCAATCGCTGAGAATCATGGGAAACGTAGGTCCAGTAATAAGGTGAATAGAGGGGACATTCCAGGGCACAGAGACCAGCCAATAGCAGAAGGTCAGTTCACTCCCCTGCTTTTCACCATTAGGTTGTCAGGCTTCCCCATCGATTTATGCCTACCCCACACTACAGGATAATTTGCAAGATTATGGCCAAGATTCCCCCCTCCCGATTTTCTCGGGGGTGCTCCCGATTTGACGCGCGTCGGGCAGATAATCTTCCCAAATGATCCTGTAGTGTGTGGGGTTCAAAGATTCACAATCGGGAAGACTGCCTCTTCCCGATTGTGAATCGGGCATATCTAACATGTTAGATATTTACAACCCGACAGGCGATTGCATCTTGAGCAGAGAGCCAGTAGTAGCTGCGTTTCCATTAGTTTTTCGCAAAATAATCTGGTCCGCGTCCACCCGCAGCCCCGCACAGAAACAAAGAACGAGGAAATTGTCATCGAGGTGAAATACCCGTGCGTCTTTGAACGGGACGGAAAACTAATGCTATACTGCAAAGCATGTAGCCTACAACAAGCGCTTAGGTCTCATATGCTTCCCGCATCGGCGAGTGTCCGCACGGAAAAGTGAGTCAAATCAGCAGACGCGCCACTCCACAAGGCACCTGTGCAGACGGTTTTCGCCTGGCCGTGCACAGTAGGCCTACACCCCGAATGGACGCGGCTGTCCGCGCAAGTATTAGTTAAACAAATCCTTTCAGTGCAAATGCATTATAAAAACAAAAAATAAGATTTGTTTAGAAAACAAAATTACACAAATGTATTATTATTATTATTATTATTATTATTATTATTATTATTATTATTATTATTATTATTATTATTATTATTATGATCATTATTACTACTACTACACCCGGTGCGCACACTGAATAGGCATTTTAAAAGTTAACTCGAGCCCTGCTTCCAAGGTGAATCTTCGGCATAATCTTCTAGTGTGTGGGGTTGCGTTTGAACAGACGCGATTGTGTGTGTGTCCCAAGATTGAAATGTTAAAAAATCGGCTCTCTCTGTCCTGTAGTGTGTGGGCTCTCAAGATTTTTATAATCTTCAAGGATTTGAAAATCCTGTAGTGTGGGGTAGGCATTAGTGTAGTTACTCTTTAAATCCACCCTTGGTGGTTGCTACTACTTGGTTAGTGACTGTCTCCCATTGTCTGGCCCAGGCCATCACTCCGTCCAGTGCACTGAGGAGCTTTGAGCTGCTGCACCGCATCACAGGCGAGGGTCTGTCTGTGGAGTACTGCTTCAGCCGCCAGCCCTTCAGCCCCGACCCGCACATGGTGGCCGTGCAGATGAAGTTCACCAACAGCGCCGGCTCCGAGGCCAAGAACCTGCACATAGCGGACGCCAAGCTGCAGTCCGGGATGAGGATCAAAGAGTTCCCAGAGATCGGTGAGTGTTTTTGTGGTGTGCAGTCGCTCCAGTGATGTCTGAACCACTTTGGTATCACTTTACAATAAGGGTACAGTAATTAGGGGCTAGTTAATGCTTAATAATAATTAACTGGCCCTTAATTAACAGTTAACTAATGTGCCTAGTAATCATTTAATAATGGTGTTCATGTTAACTAAGTATTAATTTATATATGATTTAATAATGAATAGTTTAGGGTTAGTTCATGTGTAAGGGTTAGTTTTACTTCGTTTCGAACTCAAGCTCTCACTAGTGCCTACAACGCTGCATAGCAGCTCTATGGAAGACTGTCATTTTGCTCCAAAATTACTTCATTCAAGAACACTCAAGTCATAGAATTAACCATTTATTGCATAAATGAATATAATGCATACAATTATGTTTGGCGTTGAAGGCTCCGCTCTTAGAATTAATTCAATATTTAATTTAATATTTAATTAATTTAATTCTCCCTGAACTCGGCTCAGCAGCATGCTACGCCGAGCAGGGAGAGCAAGCAGAATCCCCCATGGGAATAAAATATTCCAGATACATTTAAACCATAGAAAGTAAAAGAGGGAGCCTAAAAGCAAGACATGGAAACATGTTCATTTTTTGAGCCATGCAGACTCCAGAGCTACAATACATGATAGCATTTGCATTTGATCTAAAAGGTGGAGGTTGGGGTGGAGGTGGCAAAGCGTTGCCAGCAGCCGCACGATCCAGCAAGGTGGGGAACAGATCAGTGAGTGAGAGGCTGCCCTATTTAAACGGACCGCCTTGTTGTGAGAATGACTGTGATTGGAGAATTGGTTAAACGGTGAACCAAACAGAGGCTGTCAGCTGGTACAGCTGGGGCGTAGACTATGACATCATGTCTTGAATGAACTAACGCAGGCTTCATTTTTCATTAAAACCGACCACCCACCCGCAGGTGGCGTGGTGCCCCCCTGGGCCTGACATGGCCACCCACCTCACCCACGTGACTATGTCACGTCCTGTCAGCCCCAGGGTCCGCCACTCTACGTTTCTTCCAGCCACTGAGAAGACGTGTTTTCAAAGCTCCGCGGTTAACTCTGAGTTAGCTCTCTTACATAGCTTTAGACACTAGGCTCGTTCCGTCTTATTGCCCACCTTGACCAATCACCTACAAACCTTGGGGTTCTTGGTGAACTGGAAAAAGAGCTGCCTCGCCCCAGAGCAGACGGCTACCTTCCTGGGGCTCGAGTTGAACTCCAGGGCCATGCGAGCCCGCCTTTCACCGGAGCGACAGGCTCGCACGGTGCGGGCAGCGAGGACATTAAGGGCTCTATCGTTGCAGCGGCGCAGTTTCTAGGCCGAGCGCCAGCCGCAGCGCAAAGCAGTGGGCGTGGAAAGGCGCACTTGATATCTTGGTATCGGCGCTAAACTCAGCCTCAACCATTATAACCACGCCTTTTAAGCGTAAAATTATGCATTGTCCGCTCATTGGAGAATTGCAGGGAAGAGACACACGCTTGCCTTTTAAGCTCCAATTCCTGGACAAATCCGGTAAAACCAGACAAAGCCAAGGGCTCCGCCGCCCCCCCCTCCCTTCATCCGGTCTGTCTATCTCCATATATAGGCTATTATTCCATATTATTATGCTTCTCAAAGCAATCTAACTGCAGTTAAAATACTGCAAGCATGTAAATACCGTAAAATACCAATTATTAGCCCGGCGTTAATTGACAAAATATGTAGCCAGACCCCGCGTCAATATGGGACCTGCGGCAGTTTGGGACCTGCTTTAATTATTTTTGTACAAAAATATTGCTCAGCAAAGATTGTAAATAGTATGAAATTGTTTATTTAAACCATTTATTTTAATGAGTTGGCTACAGTCAGCACCCCACACGATTGCTTGTCTATGGGGAGAGCCGCGCCTCCCTCTCAGCGCAGCAGAGCACATTGCATGCCAGTTCTGGCCTGTACATGAAATCAAATAAAATTTGAGCTGAACTGTGACCTACCGGTATTTACCACTAAACTTTCTCCGCTGAAGGTGAGAGAACATGATCATCATGTGAGCAGATTATTTGTTGCATGCGCTGCCTCCTCCGCTGTTCATCACTCACGGAGCACCCTCTTCAGTAGCGCACATGTGAAAGAGCGGTGAAATACCAATTAGAAGCGGACTTCTATGCCCGCTGGCAGGGAAATATACCATAGGCACATTTCTCAAAATAATTATTACACCAGAGATGTCGGTTTTAGTGTATAAAAATCTTCAGGAAATGCCTACACAATTTTCAGAATCATCAGATGTTGAGGGAAAACGAATTTTGATCAGCAAGTTTCGTGCATGTGTTTTTTTTCCTCGTTGTTCCCGTTTCCTCGTTGTTCGTATTCTTCATCCGATTTTTCTTCTTCGTTGTGTTTGGGAGATGCA
Organism: Poromitra crassiceps; assembly: GCF_964638095.1. Taxonomy (NCBI): domain Eukaryota; kingdom Metazoa; phylum Chordata; class Actinopteri; order Beryciformes; family Melamphaidae; genus Poromitra; species Poromitra crassiceps. The sequence goes on from NC_139652.1 coordinate 11,415,925, forward strand.
TTCAACAGGATGTCGCAAAGGTAAAAAGAAAACATTGAAAAAACCAACCGGGCGTCAAATTGGGACCTGCTTTTATGTACAAAATATGTATCCAGACCCCGCTTATATATGGGACCCGCGGCAATTTGGAAGTCGGCTTCTAATTGGTATTTTACGGTACATGCCTATAATGTCAATTATCTGAATGAAATAATAATACATATTAATTAGGAATATTAGTAATATTCGTAGCCTAGCTAATTTCGGGGGGGGGGGGGGGGGGGGTAATAAAACGTAGAGCTATATTACACATAAATGGGGATTATTATGATAGCCTAAACTAAATTTATGAAACTGCATTACAGCTTCACCCAAAGCCTGAGAAGGGTTGCAATCTTATATTCTATTGTATTCTAAAGTATTTTTTTCTATATATTGTATTCTCCATTCACTTTCCTGTCCCCGGTGCACAGAATCCTGCTTTAGGCCTGCTTTTCAAAAGCGCAAAGCGCTAAAAGTAGGCCAGGTCGGAAGATGGCTGGAAGATAGCAGTACGCCGGTATTTAGCGCCGACACGCCCACTTCGGCGCATTCAGGGACTCCGCCACGCCCATTCGGCCTAAAGCGCATTTGGCAGCCTAAAGCCTATTGCTATTTTCCCGAAACAGGCGCAAGGCACGTTTTTTTGCGGTTAAGGCCCGTAATAGCGCCGATGGCCTGTGGGAGAATAGGGCCCTAAGTCTTTACTCCTCGGTGTCAGTCCATCAGTGCACAGTCATGTTGGGCCTGATGGCCTCGGCACTGCATGTGCTCCCTCTGGGGAGGCTACACATGCGTCCGTTCCAAATCTGGTTCCTCGGGCTACGCATGGATCCGGCCAGGGACCGTCATCGCAGGGTTCCTATGACAGGTCAGGCCCGCCAGGCGTTGGTCATATGGGCAGCCCCCCGTTCCCTCTCAAGGGGCACTCGATTGGGCCCGGTCCCGCTCAGGTTAGTGATTCGCACCGACGCCTCCCTCTGGGGTTGGGGTGCGGTGTGCGGGCATTTGTCGGCAAACGGCCGGTGGGAGGCTCAGGAGCTTCGCCACATAAACGTGCTAGAGCTGGAGGCGATTCGCACACACACACAGTCTAAAGCAGCTGCTGCTTAAGCTGCTGCTTAAGCTGCGTTCACACCGACCTCTTAAAGTTTTTCGCTGGCATCGAGTTTACATACAAAGTCAATGCAAACGTGCGATTGAGCGTATATTCGCCCAGGAGAAAAATCGCTGGGCGTCCGAGCGACAGAGACAGAGCGATAGGGACAAAATTCGCTCGTCGCCCGAGATGAAATATCCCAACTCGAGCGAAATTACGCTGGCATCAGTCGCTCGCTGTTCAACGCTGATTGGCTGCCGTGTGAGAGCGAGTCAAGGATCACACTGGCTTGGAACAAACCGCTGGTTTGTTGTGTGGCAACAAACCACATTGACAGCTGATTGACAGGCTGAGAGCTGACATGAAGTGAAGTCTGTACTACCGGTATAGAGCTCGCCTTAGGAGCACGCTGATAGGCTTAGCTTGTAAACAACTATGGTGGCTCGTAGTGGACAAATATCATGACATTGCATAACGTTATAGTCCCCACATGTCCGTCAATTATTGTGCCTGTTGACGAGCGATTTAAACAGAGCAATTCCAAAGGGTTCAATCGTGCGACAGAGAGAAAAATAAATATCTCGGTGTGAACACAGCTTTAACAGAATGCATTCACATGCTACAGTATTTACCGGAGGCTGCACAAGTTGGAGAATTTGGCAGAAGTTTGTGCTCAATCGAGCCCCTTCTAGTTATTATTATTATTATTATTATTATTATTATTATTATTATTAGAGTTAGCAGCTGTATAAAGGGTTAGGACAAAAGTGTTTTTGTCAAACATTCAAAACAGTAACAGAAATATGTCATATTCTACCTCTTGCAAGATTGGATTTGGTTGAGTTTTTACTTAAGATATAGATAGACCATAGTTTGCCCCATTGAGCACTTGGGATTGTAGTGTTACTATCTTATTGATTTATGTGTCAACACGTTTTGTCTCATGTCTCTTGTGTTGACCAGTGTTGGGCAAGTTACTTTCAAAATGTAATATACTACATATTACTAGTTACTTCCATTTGAAAGTAATAAGTTACTTTACAAAATTACTGTTTGTGTAGAGTAACTCGTTACTTATTACACTACTTTTGCATTACTTTTACCAAAACAACAGCAGCAGCAGAATGACATGGCCATCCCGAAAAATAATTGAAACCGCCTTGAACTTCAGTGTAAACAATCCAAAATTCTAAATGTTATTATTTTCCTTTTGTTATTGTCATCTATAGTGGTTATTTGCATAAAAACACACAGTTTGCTTAGGAAATGATTGTATCTTTTTTAAATATGTGCTTTGATTGAAAAATAAAGTAACTTTGTAACTTGAGTTACTTGACAAAGTAACTGGTATAATATTACTGAAATCCTATAAGTAATAAGTTATATTACTGAGTTACTGCTAAAAGTAATATATTACATGTAATATGTTACTTTTGTAATGAGTTACCCCCAACACTGGTGTTGACAGAGGTGCTGAACACGTTTTGTCTCATGTCTCTTGTGTTGACAGAGGTGCTGCCTGCAGGAGAGACGGCCACAGTTGTGATGGGCATAGATTTCTGTGATTCAACACAAGCAGCCAACTTCCAGCTGTGGTGAGATTGAGCATCTGCTGTTTTCCAACGTAGTGTTTACTGCTCCTCATCAGCTCCTCTGAGTCTGGAAATGGCAATGACGATGGGTCATACTCTTGGTTGGAAATAACAGAATTGATGCCGTACCAAAACTATTTTTTCATGCGTCTATTGCATTTTTGAAATTGGATTTGCTCTGGTAAACTTGTTAGCATTGCCCGTGTCTGCAGGCCTCCCTTCTCTCATGCTGCCAGGCTGTAATAGGCTGTGTACAGCTGTGTGCTGTGGAAGGGAAACACACAAGGCAATGCAACAATGTTCTGACTGAAAAGAGGCAATGCTACTTGAAATAAGTCCTTGTGATCTTAGAGCACACCTGGGCAAAATGCGGCCCCGGGGGGCCGGCCCCGGCCCCCTGGACCATCTCAATCCGGCCCCCAACGTCCTCAAAGGAAAACAACCCACAAAAAGTCAATAAAAGACAGCATTACGTTAATAAATCTCATCCGCTACAGCCATTTGATTTGTATCGCTATGCTATAAGGAGATTAACAGGAGAAATGACCAATCACAGCGGGAGAGAGTGTTAAAAATAGAGAGAGAGACCCCCACAAAAATCAGGAGTGTTGGCAGTTATCAGTCCAATGTGTGGCCCTTCGCTTACTTTATGTAAGTCAGTATGGCCCTCTGGAAAGAAATGTTGCCCACCCCTGTCTTAGAGCTATAATAAAGCACTGAAACAAGTTCTCTTTAATGTCTTGTTCATTTGCAGCACTCACACCAGGAAGTTCTTTGTGTCGATTCAACCACCGGTTGGAGAGCTGATGATGCCCATCTTCATGACGGAGAACGAGTTTAAGAAGGAGCAAGGTGAGTCATGAGAGGCTATCAACGATTTACAATACAAGCATTGGCTTTTAACACTGGAATATAAAAGGGAAATGTCAAATAAATCCAATAGGTAATATAACTGTATGGTGGAAGTGGAAAGATTAAAAATAAAAATAAAAAACGAATACAAATTAAAATAAATAAAAGCAGGCGTAATTATTATAAAACAAAATGAAAAAACAGGATACTGGAAAAAAGAAAAAGACTAGTGGCGGGTCGAAAAAAAAGAAAATTACAATTCAAATGAAAGAAAAGACAAAGAAAGACGAATAAAAAGCAAAATCGAAAAACTAAGACAAAACACTATTGCATGGTCAGCTAGCCCTCCTGCTAGCTAATAGGCCTAAATGTTAACAGACGGTCTAAATAGGTTCAAGGTTTTTTAACATATAATAAATTAGAAATAATTAACATATATTCAGTACATTTCTTTGTACTCTTCAAAGCAAACCTAAAAGCGGACCAAAAGAGATCTGATAAGTATCAGGATCATGTATGTGAGTGTAGGTAGGATCTGAGACTCTTTTTAAAGCATGACTTTCCTTTTCACAGAACAAATGTTACATGGAAGACGGTTCCATGATGCGATTGCCCTGTATATTATCACAGCTTTTTTCAGATCGTTGGTTCTAGGTCGGGGGTAAAGTCATCTGACCACCACTTACCCCTCTAGTGGAGTGTGTATGAATATTTGAACTGTAAATGATGTTATTGAAAAGAAACTTAGGAGTCTGAGTTTGAATAACTACAAAAATACATAATTAAGTTGGCCGATAGTCAAGCCATGTGAGACGTACATGCATATCTGCTACACTAGACCTAGGGGAGCATCCCCAGGACCAGCCTAGCTGCCTTGTTTTGTGCTACTTGTAACTCTGAGTAGACATTTAGAAGCAGATGCCCACAACACAGAGCAATAATCCAGATCACACAGAACCAATGAACAGACAATTTGGTGCAACAATTCATAGCTTTCAAGGGGCGTTACGTAAGTACAAGGAACGCCCCTTCTGGCGGTCAAAACTCAAAACATCAATGGCGCTGAACACTGCAGCAAAAAGCGGTCTTTTTTCCACCAGTTTCCAGTCAGGAATATTTAGACCATCTATCAAGCGTTGAAAAAGAAGGATATCTAAACAAACTACACGTTTTGGGCACTTCAAACAAACCAAACTATCGTTAACGTTACTGTCCAACACATGGCAGTTCGGAGAAATTGTTTCACAACAAGAGACTGCGTGCGGAGTGCGGACTCGTTTTTATAATGCTGTGGAGCCCAGCCCTCGTCGCGTGTGAAGAGAGAGGGAGAACGGGTGAGACAGAAGCAAACTATTTTTTGCAGATCTCAAAAGCAGGTAAACCACTGTGGGATTAGTGAGACTATTGCTAAAAAGTGATGCCTGGGCTGTCGTCCGCTCAAACAGTACTTCACGGGGCGGCTGCGTGTCAATTGACGTGTCCTTAATATGCAAAGCGTGCAGCTCTAAAACAAACAGCGTGAGAAACTAGTCGACTCGGCGGGCAGCAGAATGATCAAGTTTTTTTTTTGACCGTCAGGTGGGCGTTCCCGGCAGCACGTAACGCCCCTTGAAAGCTATGAATAATGTGATCAGACCAAGACAGTGCACAGTCAAGCCAGAGTCCTAGAAGCTTAGCTGTTTTCATCTGTTGTATAGTTTGACCCTCTATCTGTAGATTCATTTTAAGGTTGTGATCATCTATAATTAGAACTGAATATTATACAAACTGTTTTGGATATGTTAAGTATACATTGATTGATTTTTATCCAGTTATATAATGTTAAGCTCACTAGACAGGATCTGATTAAAGGATGGCTTTACCGATAATCAACCCACTTTGTATCATATACTGTATACTCTCGGTAATATAAGCACATGGGCAGTGTTTTACCTTCTCTCTCTGTTTACCTCACGGAGAAAAAGGCTCCTGCTGCTTGGTTAAGGTTAGGGTTAGGGTTAGGGCTATTGTTTGGCTTATGCTTAAATAACGTAAACAGTAAATGTGACTTCCGGTCGAATGTAGCAATTTGCACGCGCCGCGACGCGAGCGCGGCTCTCCGGTGTAAAAGCCGAGGGTTTTTCTCCCCTGTCCGCCCCGACCACTACACCCTACGCAGCGCCCAGCTTATTACAACGTCATGCTACTCCCTGGTTATAACTCCCGACTCTTTGGCGCTACTGCACGCAATTGGCAAGTTCGGTGTATTCACTGCGTGCAATTTGAAAGTGTAAAGTCGTGTTACTTGTACGCAAATTGAAGAGAACTTTCCCACCGTGACTAACAGTGAGTGAGCAAGGTTTTCAGCTCCTATCAACCCATAGTGTGTCTTTCAACACTGTCATATCCTCTTGGTACTTGTTCCCAATAGAGACGCTTTTAAAGAATCTGGGTAAGTTGGCTTTGATAGATTTGTTGCTACCAGCTGTCTGTGTGCCCACCTGCCTTTTAGCCCACCTCACACACAAAACCCCCAGTCGCCACTTCCTGTTCCTTCCCTCTAACGCTTGGAGCTGACTCCTCCCCTTCCTCTCTCCTGCTGTCCCCTCCTGCCTTGGTAATAACTGACTGCATCTCCAGGTCTGTAGTTTGGCAGCCAGATTCACCTGAGCTAACCTGCATCTTTAGACGCTGCTCCACCACTCCACCACCGGGAATGACCTGCAATGCTCATCCACTGAGTCCACTAATGCTGATTCACTCTTCCCGTAAGAACGGCAGGCTCAGAACAGCGCCACCTTGAGATGATCATGTGCAATTCATCATTCACACCATCTCTCTGTTATCCGGGCTTTCGAACCTCTGATAACCACTGACCATGTTGGGAGTCAAACGTCTGTACTCGATACCTTAAAGTTATCGAACGAAAAAAGCCAGTATCAAGTAGTATCAAGACTTTTCTGGTCAAACAATACTTGCATTCGATCCTTTTTGTACACAGATCTAGATGAAAAAAATCGCTATTTGTATGGTTGTGCTCGCAGCCAATTGTGCAAGTGTTTTCCATTCTAATGCGATGTATGATCAGTGTTGGGGGTAACTCATTACAAAAGTAACATTACATGTAATATATTACTTTGTCAAGTAACTCAAGTTACAAATTGAGTTACATTTTATTAAATCAAAGCACATATTTAAAAAAGATGCATAACATTTAGAATATTGGATGGTTAACACTGACTTCAAGGCGGTTGAAATTATTTTTCGGGATGGTGCCGGGGCGGCGATGTCATTCTGCTGCTGCTGCTGTTTTGGTGAAAGTAATGCAAAAGTAGTGTAATAAGTAACAAGTTACTCTACACAGAAAGTAATATTGTAATGTAACTTATTACTTTCAAATGAAAGTAACTAGTAATATGTAGTATATTACATTTTGAAAGGAACTTGCCCAACACTACCACAGCAACTACAAATCCAGACAGTCTGTGGTGGTGAAGTCGAGCACGGCCTACAGTATGTGACGGAGCGGACAGTTCTGGTGCCGAGATGGCACCAGAACGTTCCAAAGTTAAAAGGGTATTGAATGAATTACTCTATTGGTATCGGTATCACTTTAAGAGTACTGGTATTGGTACTGGTATTGTCATTTTTTAAATGATACCAAGCCCTAGTCAAAAGTCTTGCGATGCCAAAACGCACTCGTTTGTCTAAATGGGTTTTGCATCAACTTCTACAGTGTTAGTTACTGGAGGGAGAGGGGAGAGAGAACTGTTTCGGTGCCAAATTTGTGTCCGTTTCAAAACGACACAGAAAACTCACAATGTGCTAGTGCACAAATGTGCCTCTTGTGTATTCACTGTATGAGACAATTGAATCCCTACAGTTACACTACTACAGTACACTCACTACTACTAGTACACTGCTAGTACTACAGTACACTCACTACTACTAGTACACTGCTAGTACTACAGTACACTCACTACTACTAGTACACTGCTAGTACTACAGTACACTCACTACTACTAGTACACTGCTAGTACTACAGTACACTCACTACTACTAGTACACTGCTAGTGCTACAGTACACTCACTACTACTAGTACACTGCTAGTACTACAGTACACTCGCTACTACAGAGACTACTACTACTACAGTATACACTACTACAGTACGTTCAGTGGGAAGCATCAGTGCATTCCACTTTCATTTGCATTTGCATTTTGCATTGTAATCATTGATGTATTGAGTATGACATCAAATCTTTTCCCTAGAGGACCACGGGAGAGGCTTCTGGTGAGGTTGAAATCACTGTCGTGTTAGAGCATATTGACACTATCTGTATATAACTATGTTTGAATGAAATGCTACATTTTCCAGAAATAATTGATTGCATTTCATGAATTTCTGTGGTACAAAAACCAGAGTGTATCGGAATACACTCGTCACAACCATCGCACCAAGCTGATACGAGCACACGCCCCGTTGTCAATTAATTATTGCTTGGCTTTTTGAACCTGCTGAGAGCAAAATGTGGAGCGTCTCCGACATCCTGACCGATGTGGTGCTGCTGACACTCCTCCAGGTCAGCTGATGGGTATGAACGAGATCTCGGAGAAGCTGACCCTGAGCGACAAGTGTCAGAACGACCACGCCATCGTCCAGAGGGTGACGGCCGCCGCCAGCCTCAGCAGAGTTCCCTGTGGCTCAGATAAGGAATGCAGGTGAGGACTGAAGGATTGGATTTGGGAAAATCAAATCCCCCCCGCCCCCCCCCCCCCAAAAAAAATAAAAAAAATAAAATAACCGCCTTCGTCGGTGCTGATCGTGGATATACACTAAATCAAGAATAGTTAGTGTCATGTTTTAACCACCACAGCACAGTGCCAAAATGCATCAACCTTCCAACTTTCATCCAAATCAGGCCAGTGGGGTATAATTTTGAAATGTATTCATAGCGCCCTCATCAGGCCAATCACTGTCTCTTTTTTTTTTTTAACACTGGAGTACAGTGTGAAGATGCATCATCCCTCTAAATGTTGTCCCAACTGAGCCAGTGATGTGGCAGTTATGGCTTTGGTTTAAAATGTTGACCTTTTAGATGAGCATCATCAGGTCAATCGGTGTCATGTTTTGACAGTAATCACAGCAGAACCAGCGTCAAAATGCATCATCACCAGTGGCATCTGAGATGTCACGTTTGATTTCACATTTTGTAGCTTTAATTATCTGCACCCCCATGAGACCAATCCGTGTCATTTGGTCATTTTTGGAAAGACTGGAGCACAATGCGCAAATGCATCCTGCCTTCCAAATGTCATCCAAATCAGACCAAACTTCAGTCAGAGCTACAATTAGATGGATTTGGTAACATATTGTAACATGAGCCACCTAGTGGACATGTTCATCCTTTGTTTGACAGGACAGTAGTTAGACAGAGAGAGAGAATGACATGCGGCAGATGGCCACGGGTCGGATTCGAACCCCCGGCCGGCCACGGGAAGGACCTACGCCTTTATGGTGCGTGCTGCCGTGCTCTACCAGGTGGCCGGCCCGCCGTTTGAGTTTTGCTTGACACTTTATTCCTTCATGCGTTAGTCCAGGCACAGGCACGGGAGCTCCCATTGAGACCATTAGCAGGCAACACGATTCGCAAAGTCACCCGAATGTTGATTGCTTTTATCGAATCTAAAACCTGACGACTGACAAACCTGTTCATCCTCTATTCCCTGGCTTCGTCTTCACTTTCGATCTTTGCTGCCTTTGTCCTTTGCACTTTGACCTCCAGTCCTCCTGTCCCTCCTCCTGACCTTCCTGTCCACAGGTTCGCCGGCAGGACCGTGACCAGTGGCAGCTTGGTGTTGGTCACCGTGGCGACAAAAGAGGCAGGTGGTGCCCAGCTGACGGTCAACTGTGAGAAGATGGTGATCGGCACGATGCTGGTGAAAGACATCCACCTGGCTCTGACACAGTGATGTCACCCCCCTGCCCCCCCCCATCCGCCTATCTCCACACTCCCACCAAATGATGCTCATTACACCTGTGGCATTTCTTTGACTCTGAAAGCGGTGTCAGTGTGAGGAAATGTCCACAATGTTTTGTTCTAGTTCATTTTTTCTGTTTAGGAGCCCCACTTTTAGAAATGACTATTAGGAGCAAATGACACGATATTTAGGACAATCAAACAACACCTATGTTGGCCCTTATGTTGGCATGCCGTTATCAGAAGAATTCTTATCTTTACTTTCATTCAACTCCAACTGATAATTAGCTGAAGAGGAGACTATTGGATCAGCTTAAAGGGATAGTTCTGTTTGTTGGAAGTTGGGTCCTATGAGGTACTCTCATACAGTCAGTGCAGTGGGTAAAGCACTCTGGACGCATCGTGCACCGAGATAGGAGAACTGCACTCCAGCTGCGGCAGGCACAGAGAGCTGTCTGCTGAGTGTGAAGGGGGCCATGAGCAAAAACGTAAAAAACAACAGAAAGAATACATAAAGTGCTTCCATACTGCTCACATGGCATAATGCAAGTCTCCACAAGCCCTGAGATGCTAAGTTGACTTGAAAATATGTAATTTACACCCTGTTTTTAGCTAAAATCATCACTATAGCAAGGTTGTACCCTATAGTTGTTGTAATTTCAGCTGCTAGCTCCAGTGACGATTTCAGCTAAAAACAGGGTGTACATGACATCTTTTCAAGTCAACTTGGCATCTCAGGGCTTGTGGAGACTTGGATTATGCCAGGTGAGCAGTATGGAAGCATTTAATGTATTTTTTCTGTTGTTTTTTACATTTTTGCTCATGGCCGCCTTCACACTCAGCAGGCAGCTCTCTGTGCCTGCCACAGCTGGAGTGCAGTTCTCCTATCTCGGTGCACGATGCATCCAGAGTGCTTTACCCAGTGCACTGACTGTATGAGAGTACCTCATAGGACCCAACTTCAAACAAACCGAACTATCCCTTTAATCAGTGGCCATGACATTATTTCAGTCACACATGAATGTAGCATGAGGAGAAAAACACTTGGCTTGACCGAGGAATCACTCCATCAGATATCATCTATAACCCACTGCTACGGGGGATAGAATAGGATTTTCACTTCAACTGCTGCAAATCTGATTCTCCAGCCGTACTATTTGTTGCAGCTAGCGGTTTCCCTAGCTGTTATAATGCGGTTTCATTGAGTGGGGCATTTATCAAAAGTGAAAGATGTACAAATGTTATTGTATGTATTGCAACATGTAATACACTAAACGTATAAGGTGTGGTGTGTATGTGTGTGAGTGCGCACGTGTGTGTGTGTGTGTGTGTGTGTGTGTGTGTGTGTGTGTGTGTGTGTGTGTGTGTGTGTATGTGTGTGTGTGTGTGTGTGTGTGTGTGTGTGTGGGCGTAGTGACACTTAATAATTGGCCTGACAAACAGTAGATAATTAGCCATCTTCAAAAATGAGCATGGTTAACGCTTTACTTGAACTGGGGGATCCTAGGCACATTATAATCACATCCAGAAAATGGCGTTACACTGACAATAATTCATCAATGAATCAATTATATATTTATATTGCGCCAAATCATAAGAATGGCAATGACAATTTGTTGATGGCCCATGTTCCTCAGGGAATACTAAGGCCTAAGTCAAAGTAAATTAAATCATAACAAGGCGATTTACCAATAGAGCAGGTTCTTTATTTTAGCCCCAACAATTGAAACGATTCTCACACATGCAGTAGCTGTTATGCACAAATGTAAAAAAAAAATGAAAACTCTGCCTTTGTTATTCAAACTTTGCCCTTAGACTGTCATAACAAGTTTATGATTGTTTAATATTTAACCTTCTTTCCTGTCAAGAGAGCATGCATCAGATTACGATTGAGGTGATAATGTGTCTATATGCATTCGATTATGACTGAGGTGATAATGTGTCTATGATGCTCCAGAAGTTAACTTCAAGCAGAGTGTCTCCATGGCTCTCAGCCGTCACTCGACTCTGTTCTCATGCCTTTTGTTACATTTTGATTTCAGGTCAGAGGTCACGCTTTATAGGAGGAAACCTCCCCCAACAACAAAGTGGCTTCTATTTTATTATGGACCCTCTTGTGCCCACAGACCTAGCTGCACATTTCTTATCTATCGCTGTGTATTTATTTATTTATTTATTTGTTTGTTTGTTGTTTCTTTACTGTTGGGAAACCGTAACGGCGAATGTGTTTTTACCAAAGGAGTACATTCAAGTTTCAACCCCCAGCCTTTTTGTACTCTGTGTATTGTTTACCGTTTAATTATACAGACCCATCATTTCCAGTCACAATAAAGAATGTACTGTAAGGAGTAGGAAATGCTACTTTCAACATAAGCATCCATTGAGAAAAAGGAAATTCACTCCTCTCACTAGGAACTTCTCTATCCAAAACATCATCCGTGCAACGAGCATTGATTGATCAATCTGGCACTTGTTTTATCCACACGGCTTTCCCCTTTCAAATCTCCAGAATATGCTTTATCATACCCTTTGTGTGGTTGTGAAATGTGGTCCTGAAGTATTACAACTTTATTTATTATACAAATAAAAATATGATTAAGATGGAAAATGTGCAATGTGCCGTGTCTTTTTGTGCCAAACGATGCTGTATCGTAAGGTTTTTCACTCTACAACACTGATATTATGGAGCAGCTAAAAGTTATGAATGAATGATGAAGCTGTGACACATTTAGGTTCGTAGTAAACATGTAGGGGTGGGGGGGGGGGGGGGGCACAACAGACCAGTCATGTGATTTATGATGGGTTGAGGAAGAGTCCAGAGTGTTTGTGGATCAGGTTGTAGGCCTGGGAGCACAGGGCCACAGTTACACAAACAGCTGGTGGGGCGCTCTCCCCCGTTGAGGTCAGGTATTGCTAAATTTACAGACTATTGACTTTCTTGTACCTTCTGCAAAGACAAGTTTTTTGATTGTGAAATATATATATATTTTTTACAAAATCTAGTCTCACCTTTTTGAAGCCGTAACTCCGTCTACCCTTACACGGTGGTGCAGTGGTAGTGCTGTCGCCTCACAGCAAGGTCCTGGATTCGATTGCCGCTTGGGACGCTGGGGGTATATCTCTTCCTTCCTGGTATCCAGGTGGGCTATCTCGTGAAAAGGGCCTTTCTGTGTGGAGTTTCCACACTGTTGTGTTGCAAAGTCCTTCTTGCCAAATATTGGAACCATTTGTTGTGGAATACGACCATTGTAAAATATGTTTGTATATAACTACCGTAGTTTGAAGATTAAGTAATACAAAAAAAGTATAAAACAATAGTTGTTTTATCTTGAGTTCCCCCCAAAATTGGTTTTAATAGTAATAATACAATGAAAATATTTAACAGAACAGCCATTTATGTTTCTTTCTAGTTTCTCATCTATTCAAGGGTCCTCTGTTCCTTACTGATAACATAAGCTTTCTATTATTATGCTTTGGGCGTCTTAATGCAAGTACAGTAGTATAGACCTTCTAATACCACTACTGTATTTTGATGAAATATTGGCTTAGCCTTGACTTTACTACCACCTGCTGGTAAAGAACAGAGACATTAGGTACTTTGATGTCTGATTTTCTGAGACCATCATCATTATTTCCACTCATTTGATAAGGTTTGTTTTTATAATAATGGACTGTTAGCAAAATACATCAAGTTGTCTGTAATTTGTCTCAATATTGCATAATTAGCAATGGGAAATTGATACATTTGGGAGTTAAATCTTACTGTACATTTTGTTATCCACATTATTAAGTCTGCCTTATATACCTGCATATTACCACTTTATGTATAACTATTTATTTACCATACCAATCTGTGAATCCATCAGTTAAAAATAAGTGTTCTTTTCCCCATGCAAATCGAAAATCTGTCTTGAGAGATTACTACCATACTCGACTCAACTTCTAAAAATATGTATTCATGTAAGAAAAGAGAACAATTAACTGAAAATAAAAATTAAATCAAATTTATTTACAAGCATCTCTGCCATCAGAGGCGGCTCTTGAGGCGAGGGAATGTCATTGTTTTCAGCTTGCCTCTTTTTGCACTCATGAATTCCACACAAGAAAAAAAGCACAAATGTAACAAAACAAAAAAGAAAACTCAGCATCTTTGGCTCAAAATAGTGTTTGTGAATGGATTTGAATGAAGGATGAAAAAAAAATTAGACACACAAATATTTACAAAATATATACACTATAAACATATTTACAAACTCATTTAACCTTCACGATGGACAAAGCAGATATAGCTGGGGAGCCATCAGCCCGCACACTCACTGGATAAATAAAGTCTTAGGTGCACGGCACAAGAACGCTGACGAAGGCTATTGCTGAAACGCGTACGTTGTGGTTGCAACAGGAATAAAAACCCTCAAAAGGACTTCTTTGAGTGCTGGCTCCTTCTCTACTGCTTTAAAAAACCTTCACGATGGACGACATTGTGAGTTGAGAGCGCTGGCGATCAAAGTGCACGGAGCTTTGAGCTGTCACTGTCCTCCTGACCTCCCGTTGCGCCTTCGCCACCTGAAAGAAATCACACAGTGCAATGAGTCATGAGAGGCATTATAATGCAGGGCTGTTTTCAACACAACGTACAGTGTGTGTGTGTGTGTCTGTGTGTGCCAGTACCAACCTGCTTGTTGCGCTGCCCCAAAAGGTATTCCACGTCGCTCTCTTTGTCAGCCAAGTCGTCCGTCAGTTTCTCACGCTGATTCTTGAGATACTCCACATAACGCTCCTCCACCCCTACCCTGCGCTGCAGTGACGCCATCTCCGTCTCCATCTGTGGTGTTACAGAAGGAACAGATAGGTTAGTCCTCACAGAGCACATGTAGGAAGATCACAGTGCTAGTGACTGTCAGTTGTCAATGGAAGTAAACATGTAAACACGTGTTCGCACTGAGCTAGGTAGAAAAGCTTCTAAACATGCTGCCCCTTTTACCTGGGACACCTTTGCCAGCACTAATTTCACATGACACCTTTGTCTTTTTCTGTGAGCCTGTCTTATTCAATGTGTATAATCGCTGTATTCAATGTGTGTGAGATCACACTCACCTGTGTCTGGTGTTCCTCTTTAGCTAGCATCTCCTCCTTGAGCTGCTTGACATTTCCCTCAGACTCTGCGTTGCGCTGTTGAAGTGCCTCTATCTGCAGTGTGCTCTGCCGCCGCTGCTCCTCTGCCTTTTTGAGAGAGGTTGCCTTTAAGTTTTTCATCTCCTCCTTGAGCTGGTTGACATTTCCCTCAGACTCAGACAGGCGCTGTTGAAGTGCCTCTATCTGCAGTGTGCTCTGCCGCCGCTGCTTCGCCAACACATCTCTCATCGCATGATCCTGCTCCTCTGCCTTTTTGAGAGAGGTTGCCATTAAGTTTTTCATCTCCTTGAGCTGGTTGACATTTCCCTCAGACTCTGCGTTGCGCTGTTGAAGTGCCTCTATCTGCAGTGTGCTCTGCCGCCGCTGCTTCTCTGCCTTTTTGAGAGAGGTTGCCTTTAAGTTTTTCATCTCCTCCTTGAGCTGGTTGACATTTCCCTCAGACTCAGACAGGCGCTGTTGAAGTGCCTCTATCTGCAGTGTGCTCTGCCGCCGCTGCTCCTCTGCCTTTTTGAGAGAGGTTGCCTTTAAGTTTTTCATCTCCTCCTTGAGCTGGTTGACATTTCCCTCACCCTCAGACAGGCGCTGTTGAAGTGCCTCTATCTGCAGTGTGCTCTGCCGCCGCTGCTTCGCCAACACATCTCTCATCGCATGATCCTGCTCCTCTGCCTTTTTGAGAGAGGTTGCCATTAAGTTTTTCATCTCCTTGAGCTGGTTGACATTTCCCTCAGACTCTGCGTTGCGCTGTTGAAGTGCCTCTATCTGCAGTGTGCTCTGCCGCCGCTGCTTCGCCAACAGATCTCCCATCGCTTGAACCTGCTCCTCTGCCTTTTTGAGAGAGGTTGCCTTTAAGTTTTTCATCTCCTCCTTGAGCTGGTTGACATTTCCCTCAGACTCAGACAGGCGCTGTTGAAGTGCCTCTATCTGCAGTGTGCTCTGCCGCCGCAGCTTCGCCAACAGATCTCCCATCGCTTGAACCTGCTCCTCTGCCTTTTTGAGAGAGGTTGCCTTTAAGTTTTTCATCTCCTCCTTGAGCTGGTTGACATTTCCCTCAGACTCAGACAGGCGCTGTTGAAGTGCCTCTATCTGCAGTGTGCTCTGCCGCCGCAGCTTCGCCAACAGATCTCCCATCGCTTGAACCTGCTCCTCTGCCTTTTTGAGAGAGGTTGCCTTTAAGTTTTTCATCTCCTCCTTGAGCTGGTTGACATTTCCCTCAGACTCAGACAG
This sequence comes from Poromitra crassiceps, assembly GCF_964638095.1. NCBI lineage: Eukaryota > Metazoa > Chordata > Actinopteri > Beryciformes > Melamphaidae > Poromitra > Poromitra crassiceps. Next base: position 11,431,802 of record NC_139652.1, read on the forward strand.
GCGCTGTTGAAGTGCCTCTATCTGCAGTGTGCTCTGCCGCCGCAGCTTCGCCAACAGATCTCCCATCGCTTGAACCTGCTCCTCTGCCTTTTTGAGAGAGGTTGCCTTTAAGTTTTTCATCTCCTCCTTGAGCTGGTTGACATTTCCCTCAGACTCAGACAGGCGCTGTTGAAGTGCCTCTATCTGCAGTGTGCTCTGCCGCCGCAGCTTCGCCAACAGATCTCCCATCGCTTGAACCTGCTCCTCTGCCTTTTTGAGAGAGGTTGCCTTTAAGTTTTTCATCTCCTCCTTGAGCTGGTTGACATTTCCCTCAGACTCAGACAGGCGCTGTTGAAGTGCCTCGTTGAGCTGGTTGACATGTCCCTCTTTAGCTTGAATCTCCTCGTTGAGCTGGTTGACATGTCCCTCTTTAGCTTGAATCTCCTCGTTGAGCTGGTTGACATGTCCCTCTTTAGCTTGAATCTCCTCGTTGAGCTGGTTGACATGTCCCTCTTTAGCTTGAATCTCCTCCTTGAGCTGGTTGACATGTCCCTCTTTAGCTTGAATCTCCTCCTTGAGCTGGTTGACATGTCCCTCTTTAGCTTGAATCTCCTCGTTGAGCTGGTTGACATGTCCCTCTTTAGCTTGAATCTCCTCGTTGAGCTGGTTGACATGTCCCTCTTTAGCTTGAATCTCCTCGTTGAGCTGGTTGACATGTCCCTCTTTAGCTTGAATCTCCTCGTTGAGCTGGTTGACATGTCCCTCTTTAGCTTGAATCTCCTCGTTGAGCTGGTTGACATGTCCCTCTTTAGCTTGCATCTCCTCCTTGAGCTGGTTGACATTTCCCTCAGACTCTGCGTTGCGCTGTTTAAGTGCCTCTATCTGCAGTGTGCTCTGCTGCCGCTGCTTTGCCAACAGATCTCTCATCAGCTCTTTCAGGCGAGTGATCTCCGTCTCCTTTTCTTTCTGTTGACAGTTTGTGGAAAGAGGAGTTGCACAGTGGTTAAAAATTTGATTCCAATTTATATATTGACCAGTCGAGTTAATGATGTTTTGGGCTAGATTTGGACCCATTACATATAATGTAGTATACACTTTACCTCCATTATGGGCCCCATGCTCTCTCCTCTCTCTTCTGTGACTCTGCTTAGTTCTTCTTTGAACTGAGCATTCTGTTCCTGTAGGATCTGCAGTCGCTCGCTCATATCCTCCTGAGGAAAAAGGAAGGACATTAGTAACCTTCAGTAGAGCCGTTCAAATCTCGTAACCTGTCGTTCAGAGCAGTCGAAATCCTGCATTTTTCCCTAATGAGGATAACGTTCACATATGTTTACTTTATTTACCTAATTATTTGAACATTTTAGCATGTTTTTTTTTTTCAATAATATTTTTATTCAATTTTCAATTTTTCAAGACAAGACAGACAAAGACAAAAAAACAAAAACAAAAAAGACAGGGCAGCTTAAACACTTCACAAAGACACATATGTGGACAACAATGAAGAAAAGGATGGACAGATGAATGAGAATACGATAAAATAAATTAAATTAAATTAGATGTACAAGGCAAAAGGCAGTATTCAGGTGGCAGTATCACTTCGGTTGAGGTATCCAATAGTCAGTGTCTCTGCTAGGTTAGGGTCGATATATTTCAGGTAGGGCTCCCACACTTTATAAAAGACATCGGTTGTTGAGTGCAGCATACACGTCATGAACTCCAGAGGCATAAGCTGCATAATTATCTGGTGCCAGTTCCTCTTTGTTGGAGGTTTGTCTTTAATCCAAAATAAAATAATATTTTTTCTAGCAGCAAAAGTTAATAAATTAAATAGCCGTTTGTGATGTTTATAAACGAGTTTCTTATGGGGAAGACCAAGAATAAGGCTGACAGGGTCTGGGTCCAACTCCACACCAAAGATGACACTCAACTGCTGCACTATGTCTGACCAGTATCGTTCTATCTTAGGACATGACCATATGCAGTGAGTGTAATCTCCCACCTCTATCTTACACTTAAGGCAGAGGGGAGACAGGCTAGCATTCATTTTATGACGAAGGCTGGGTGATATTTGCAATCTATGTATAATTCTTAGCTGCATCGACCACAGTCTGCTGCACACAGAAATCATTTTAGCATGTTTAATATGAACATCCAACATTGTAACAGAATATATGGCAAAATATGTAAGGCTTTAGTCTTACCTTGGTTGTGGTAGCTTGGCTGAGTTTAGAGCGCAGACGGTCACACAGACGGTTACACTCCGCCTGAGCAGATGTCAACCTCCTCACTTCAGCCTTGGACTTTGATAGCTGTACACGAAGTTGTCCCACCTGACACAAATAAAAAGGAAACATTAATACTTAAAATGTGGGGTTTCTTAACTAAAAGGAAAAGTAGAATAGGCCAAGCCAATGGCCATTATTTCATTACCTGGTTAGAGAGATCTGCATTATCACGTGTTAGTGTATTCACTTTATGCTCCAGAAGGGCATGGTCACTGCGGAGGCCGGTCTTTATATTTGCCAGCTCTTGGATGCGCTCTTTCAACCTAAAAGACACAGATGAGGAGTGTTTCTCAAACTGTGGGTCAGGCAATTTATACATGAATAAATACAGCTTAATCAGACGTCCTGTAGCTTTTCCTGTCCGAGGGGAGGGGGGGGGGGGGGGGGGTTTCACACCACAAGCACCACCATGTAATTTGGCGCTTACCTGTTGTTCTCCATCTGTAACTTCTCTATTTCTTGACCATGAACCTGCTCCTGTTCATCCCTTTGTTCCTTCAACTTTTTATTCTTGTCCTTCAGCTGACCCACATCGTGCTCTAACTGGCCAATCTCGGATTCTGTAAGATAGTAACAGTTTGAGAAAACTCATTCAATTTATGAAATATTACATATAAAAAAAAAGTACAAGAGGGTTTACCAATTTCTGTTATGAACATCATCATTACTTTAACCAACCACAAACTAAAAGGATAAGTGTGCTTTTTCATGCTATAATACCTTTCTCTATGACTGCCATGTTGTTTTCATCCAACTCCTTCAAGAGCCCATCCCTGTACTTGTTCTGCTGGATCTGCATTTTCACCATCCTCATCTGAGGCGACTCTTGCAGAGATGTGCTACAGGATTAAAGGCAAATTAAGTATTAGGCTACATTTTAATGCAAAATATTGCTCCAACAATTAGACAAGCAAGGTGTCAGACCAAAGTGTCCGATTAATGCAAGTCCAGAATGATACCTACCATGGGCGTGGGGGAGTAGCCACGGGAGACAGGTCCACAAACTTCACTTTAGCTGAGCGGCGGCGAGGGGTCAACTCTGGTGGAGGGAAAAGACGAGTTTAACAACTTGCACCGACATATTAACGTTACGTTTGGCTGTACAGTACAAAGCCTGCTTACAACAGTATTTGGGCATTTGTGTGTGGTCTTGGTTGTTGCACATAAGTTACATAACTTTACTCCCTGAGCTTAAAAAAAAACCCAATAACAAACAAACGGCGCAAATTATGCTCGAGCGAAATCGATGGGCTGACTGCGCCGAGGGGGTCGCTGCAGCTGGGCGTCCGATCGCGCAGCTCTAGGGGGCGTGGAGTAGAGCTGGGCTCGGGCTGAATTTTCCTTACCGAACCCGACCGAGCCCGTCACATTATTAGCCGAGCCCGGCCCGGCCCGACAGGTGTCAATTGATAATCTGTCCGAGCCCGGTGTTACGCGCAAATCAACCCCCCTGTACATGCGTGCCCCCCCCTGTGTAAATGCATGCATCCACTAGGGGGCGCATGCACTCCACCATTGAATCTGCCTGTCTTGACTTACTTGAAGCAAACTCATTGGCAAACTCGAGTCTGCACATGTCTGCTGCGGGGGCGGGGCTTGGTGGGGAGGCAGTTTTGTCCGACCAGCAAACAAGCTTTGTTAGAATGAATACACCCAGGTGTATCTTGCTAATACGTTGAATTACCAGGAGATTCATGTTGTATTCTTCAACTTGAAATAGATGTAAACATGCACATCCAAGGACCGAGACTTCGGGTAGGTGCTGAGACGAAAAAATATAACAGTGAAACAAATGAAAAAATCGCTCGCACACTAAAAGGACTCCTTTTTGATAGCTTTATTGCACCAAGTGCAGTGGTAACGTTTCGAGCCAAACAGCTCTTCGTCAGACAGTATTCTTCAACTTCAATTCTTTTTTATTGTCACTTTTTACTGTGATTGTAATTTTTTTCCTGATGTAATTTCATGTGTTCCATTGTTGTATTGTTTTATCTCTTCTATTTCTGTAAAGCACTTTGAATTGTTTTTGGCATTAAATAAAGTTGCCTTGCCTTGCCTTGCCTTGCCTTGCCTTGCCTTGAACATTAAGCTTCTACTAAGGCCTCAGAATCTTTCATAAGCATTCCTTACCCAGACTTGTGCTAGAGTCAAAATGGTTTTTCGTCAATATTCTGTTGTTTTCTATTTGGTCAAGTACTATTTTAAATAAACAAGTTAAATGCAATTATTAGCCTCATTTTGATATGCAGGCAGGCTCCTTCTTTCTTTCTGTGTTCAAAGCAAGTCACAAGGCTGTCTGAAACAAAACAGATAGCCTATAGCTTTTAATCTAGTTAGTGACAGATGCTGAAATGCTATTATTTTCAAGCAAAACACATGTAGGCATATTCCTTGTTGATCAGTCTACCAACCATTAATACATGTTATTTCAAGAACCTTTGCTTGTTGCATTCTCTCACACATGCAATACATGAAAGAGACAGACATGGTTAGCATGATGATTGTGAGAAACAACCTGCAACAAGGTGTGGTCAATCTAATTGTGCCTGTACAGAATAGAAAAAATTGCCTCTTCACATTAAGTGTCTTTCTAAAGGATATTAACACAATAAATGCATGAATCTCCCAATTGAGGAATTTATCATCAGAGAGCTTGTAATCTTGACGTCAAAATGACCACTTACGGTCATATTGTGACCCCAATAAAGAGGAACTAGGAAGACTAGAGCAAGGTGTTTGGTTTTCCCAGTCACCTGGTGGCAGAAATGTGGTACAGCAGGGGACACTTCTGCATGAGGCGTACACATAGACAGTGGAAGAGATGTGAGGTCTTGGGGACAAGCATGTATGGGAGGGCAGAATTGCCCATAGAGAGGAATTAACTAATGCAAAAGACAGCAACAGTCATCAAAGCTCTCTGTGGTGCAGTGGTTTAAGAGCTGACTTTTGGCTGCAGAGGCCTTGGGTTCGAATCCCACTGTCTGTTGCATGTCTTTATAACGGTTTGTCTACTTAAGGCCAATGAAAGGCCATGCATTCTTTAGTCGATTGATTGATTGATTGATTGATTGATTACTAACACCTATTTTTACAGTCCATCCTTTGGCAAGAGATGAAATGTTGGTACTCCAATTAATTCAAAACCTAAATATAGGCTACATTTGGAAACCTTTCCCTTTAAATGGGCTAGTGTGTACAGACGAGACTTGATGAGGTTCCATTCTTTTATAAGCCTCCATGGGAGAAACATTTGTACACATGGTGGTGGAAATGCGGTACTGCAGGGGGGCCTTTCTGTCCAGACACAAGTGGAAAGTGTGGAGAGGTGTTTAGACAGGGGGGACAATCACGTACGGGAGAGCAAGGTTGCACATAGAAACGATTTAACTAATGCAAAACACACCAATTGCCATTAATGGTCTCTGTGGTGGAGTGGGTTAAGCGCTGACTTCTGGTCCATGTTGCAGATTAGGGAGGCCATGGGTTCAAAACCCACCTGTGATCTTTGTTGCTTGTCCTTATTATAACAGAGTATGACTACCTACTTGTAAGGCCATGAATTCTTTAGTTTATTCATTAATTTATTTTACTGACCTGTTTTTACAGTCCATCTTATGGCAATCTAAAGAGACCTAGAGATTAAATGTTATTTATTTATTTATATATTTATGTATGTATGTATGTATGTATGTATGTATGTATGTATTTATTTATTTATTTATTTATTTATTTATTTATCTATCTATCTCACTAGCACCTGTTTTTACAGTTAAACATAAGCCTCCATGGGAGAAACTACACATGGTGGTGGAAATGCGGTACTGCAGGGGGGCCTTTCTGTCCAGACACAAGTGGAAGGTGTGGAGAGGTGTTTAGACAGGGGGGACAATCACGTACGGGAGAGCAAGGTTGCACATAGAAACGATTTAACTAATGCAAAACACACCAATTGCCATTAATGGTCTCTGTGGTGGAGTGGGTTAAGCGCTGACTTCTGGTCCATGTTGCAGATTAGGGAGGCATGAGTTCAAATCCCAGTTGTAATGTGTTTTGCATGTCCTTATTATAACAGAGTATGTCTACAGCACGTAGCCTATAGCCTACTTGTCAAGTCATGATTTTTTATTTATTTATTTTCTTAATTACAAATACACGTTTTTACAATCCAACTTTAGACGGTTTTAACTTGACTATTGGCATTCTAAATGGTCCCTAGCTTACTTCCAGTTGCAGTGTTTGCTAATACAATAACTGTCAGGAATTAAGCTAGGTTTCAAACTGTTCCCTAGCAACATCGTTCCGTGAAAACTGTCTATATTTAGTGAGATTTGAAGATCTGTGGTAACGTACTGTCTGCCTGTAAATGTAGCAGTGTTTTTATGTCCAGATGACACCTGGCGGCTAAAATGTGGTACTACGGGGGGCAGGTCTGTCCAATGCGTTTGTTTACATAGGGGGGCGCGCATGTACAGGGGGGCCGATTTGCGCGTAACACCGCCCGAACCCCCTCCCTGATTTTTTTTCCCCCTCTGAGCGCAGCGAGCGCATAATTCAATGAGTCTGTCCAGCCTATAAACAGCCCTATATAATCCCAAACCAAAATCAGTCCTCGTAATTCAAAGCAGTCAATGATTAATACGTAATGTACAAAGCAAAGCACCAAACAGCCTAATTCGTGCGTGCCGTGCACTGCCCACACACAATCCCACATCGCTGAAAGAAGTACTGCACGGTGTCGACACGCAGCTGACTCCGGGCAGAGCAGCAGAGTGCATGTCTGGGCGTGTTTCAATCGATGCCTTCAAGTGCTTTCATTAACGTAGTAAATTAGCTCAGGAGCTGATGATAGATATATTTGAAGGCAAAAACAAGTGACTCATTACGTGACCGAGCCCGGCCCGAGCCCGAACGCGACTTCAATGTTTCTGTCCGAACCCGGGTTCCGAGTCCGACGGGCCGGGTAGCCCTGCTCTAGCGTGGAGCTCCTCGAAAATGTCACTCTGCGCCGTCTAGCGCCTTCAACTCTTTGTTGCGAGTAATCATTTAACGTGTTTGTCCCTCATCTAGCAAAGCCTTCTGCAGGCTCACTGGAATGAGTTTTGAAATGGAGGGACAATAAAATGTTCCCCCACCCACATGATTGCAAGTTCTTGGTAAACGACGCAAGGCTCCGAGTCATGGCTGCGCAAAACGATGCCGGACCTGTGTCAACGTTACGTTATTTAGCCAACAGTAGCTAGCAGCACATGAAACATTCAAACTCGACATAAATTAACGACATGGACAGCCCACACAGCTGCTACATCATTAAAAATTGCATTTGTTAGTTAAAAACGTTACTTGCAACCGTGGATTTCACCATTTAATCTACGATTAACCACATCCAGGTTCAAGACAACGTTGCTAAGCTAACGCTAGCTAACTGCCGCCAGCTAACCGGTGTTAACTAGCTGTTGTTAGTTGTTGCTAGTTTGTTGAAAATGGCTCACCTGCCCACCAGCTCGCTATCCTCTGCATGGAGGGGGATCTTTTTCTGCCGACATCATCCATCTTCGAACCGTCCAGAGAGCACTGCTTCACAAGTAGAGTACTGCTGTATGTAAGCCACTGCTGCAAGTAGAGTACTGCACTGTCTGACTGCCACTGCTGCAAGTAGGCACTGACTGGGCTTTAAATAGAGCGGAGTTTTGAACCAAGCCGCCTTGTTGGCCATTGGTTGTGTTCATGTGACGTCACGTGAAGGGGCGAGCATGCGCAGATCACGCCTGGGGTCCTGCTGTGTCTAGTTAGTAGATTATCATTGTTTTTAGGCTGGTGATCGAGTGAAGCAAGTGTACCATGATATTTACATCGTCTGAGAAGGGCTGTTACACTCTCTCACACCACACCCCCTATTTCTCACTCCAAATTTCTCTTTTGGGTTCCAAGCTGAAAAGGTTTGACCCCATTTATGCTGGAAACATGCTACAATGCCAGCCTACGGTTTTATACAATAGAACACCTTTATTGTCATTTGTACAACGGAATTCAGTGTGCAGTACCAAGCTACATAGGAATACAAAGATATATGGCAAAAAAGATATCCCACATAGCCTATACCATATCATGTCATACTTGTTGAATAAAGATAATAGAATAAAATAAGCATTAAAAATGGGCAGCATTCATATTGTGTGTGCAATGTCATACAGTCTACTAGTCAGTAAACAGTTCTATAGCAGCAGGGTCTCGTGTGCAAATGTCAGTGCAGTGCAGGTCGGGGACAGCACAGGTCTGACATCTACTGGCAGACTGGTTCAGGAGGCACATCACTCTTGGATAAAAACTGCTCCTTAGTTTGGCAGTACGGGCACTAATGCACCTGTACCGCCATCCAGAGGGCATGAGAGTGAGGAGCTGGTAACCTGGTGTAAACTTGGACAAGTGTCCAGGTTACACCAGGTTTTAGTCAACTATTTTTAGTTTGTGTCTTAGTTCTTAGTTTTAGTTTCTCGCTAATAATCGTCAAGTACAGGTGACACCTCATAAAACGGACCCACAGACAGAGCCAACTGACACAAAGACAAAACTATATGGTTTATTTAAAACTGCTACTAGTCACAAAGCAAAGTGAAAATATCATACACTTGTAGTGGCCCTACTACTGATTGTGTCAGCACTCTTTGGTTTTCTACTGGAATATTGAAATACTGTGGTCCTGTTTGTGTGTTTGAAGGCATCATGGCACAGATTTGCAGCGGGGGTGGCTGGATGCTAAATTGTACCCTCTCCTACTTCTCCATCACCTCCCCACATGTCCAAATCCATGCATGGGATATACACACAATTTGGCAACAAACAAAAAAGGCATAGAGGCATTTGTTGACAATGCTTGTGTAAGTCAATGAGTCTGCATTTTATTTTATTTTATTAGAAAAACAATCCTAAAAGACCCGTCTTAGAGTCAATTGTGAAACAGACGCCGCTGTAGGAAAGGTTTTTGGAATGTGCTGCATATTTAGCAGAAAAATGTATTTTAGCTCCGTTGACCTGCACTGCACTGACTTACACAGCTCAACAACAAAGACCGTGAGAAGGGGACTGAGAAGACTGGGACTGACTGGATAATCAGAGTGAGAAGGGGACTGAGAAGACTGGGACTGACTGGATAATCAGAGTGAGAAGGGGACTGAGAAGACTGGGACTGACTGGATAATCAGAGTGAGAAGGGGACTGAGAAGACAGGGACTGACTGGATAATCAGAGTGAGAAGGGGACTGAGAAGACTGGGACTGACTTGATAATCAGAGTGAGAAGGGGACTGAGAAGATTGGGACTGACTGGATAATCACTCACACATGCTGCTTCAAAGCCTGAAACGTCCATTTAAGACCAAGTTGACATGAACATTCAGGGACATTTTTATGAGCAAGGCCCACACTCAGATCAATCTCAAATCCACTCACTGATGAGACATCGGATTGTTTTATAACCACGTTATCTTCAACACAATCCTTTTTTGAAAAAAGAGAATCAAAACGGAAACCTTCTCGAAAAGTTTAGAAACTGACTTTACGTTTTTTCTGGAGGTGTCCTTGTGGTTCAGCTGGCTGGTGTCTGGCTCCATTTGAATTTGTACAAGCTCACAATGTACGGCATCTCTTCCTGCTCTCTTTCCTGAATCATTTCCTGGAGGCGGATACAGCCGACTGTCCATTGAAAATAATTTATATAATAAAAAATAAAAAATATATATATTAAAAAAAATCTATCTGTAGTCTTGTGGCATTTTATGAGAGGCAGGCACTATAAAAGGCAACGGAGATGACACAACACAGGACTCAAACCACTGAGCTCATTCAAACAGGCTGAGAAGAACAGGCAGAGGAGATCATGTGGGCAGAGAGCTTCCGGGGCAGCGATCCTCCTCAGGTCTGGTTGCTTCAGGAGGTTTCGAGGATGTTTGAACCGTGTTTGGTGGGTTAGCAGCAGCGGAGGCGTCAGGTGAGCTCCGTCTGCTTGGTCTGTGGGAGCAGAAGAGCCACCAGCCCTCCCATCAGCAGCAGAGCGGACACCAGCAGCACGGGCACGGCACAGTTAGTGTCCACCAGCTCCCCGAAAACCAGGTTACCCATGATCGCCCCCACTCGGCCCACTCCTGTGAAGACGCCCAGGGCAGAGGAGCTGACGGAAACAAAAGAAAGCAAAAAGGTGAAAACACAGCTCATTCATCATTACTTATCGCCTCACACCTTTTGCAAAACTTTAAACAGTCCTGCAAATTGTTGAGACGTTTTGAAATTGTACGACTTTCATTTAGAGTTACAGTATAGCCCATTCCCTTCAGTCTAGTTTACATTTCCTCCAATCATTTTGCAATGCCGTATGTAATTATTATTATTTTTGACATTTACTTGCCACTTTACGAGACAAATTATGTAAAATATGAAAAAATATGATCTTGCCTTACCCGTTGTTTTTAAAATACCTTTTTGTCTGTGTGCCAAACCTAATTTGAAATTGAATGCCGTCTCTTTTTTCATACTGTACAAAAATGAATGGCAGCTAATGGCTTCTTCTGATGGGAGGAAATCAAGCCATGATACCTCAAACTATGCTGACTGTGTGCAGACACCAGCATGTGTGGAAGGTTAAGAGACAGTTGGTTTCTCAGCCGACAGACAGACAGACAGCTGGCCTTGTGGGATCATGTGAAAATGTTCTCTCCAAAAAAAAATATATAGTTATTAGTTATGGCATTGCCTAACCAACAGTGAGACGGGCATATTGGAAAAACAGGACGATGATTTGGGGTTCTTCAACGCGAGACCGATGTGATGTTGCTGTGACCTTCCAGTTGCTGGGATAAGGGGGCGTACATTTTGCAATGTTTTGACGCATTGATAAAACTATAAAGACAACAGTTTGGGTTGAGGCGTTGTTGAGCTGGCATACTTCTATCTCTCTCCAAATGCCTTCACTCTGTCACTTTACTCCTGCGACCAAATTAAAGATCCATTGAGAAACTTTGAATCCTGTGACTGACTGACATCTATTTTGTGAGTCTGCTGATTTTCTTCATGAAGAGATATACATATATATTTCCTTATTCGTCACGCCACTGTCTGATACACTTAAGAACAGACTATTAGTTACCATAGTTGTTACTAGGGAATTACCGGTAATCATTAGTTAATGATTACTTCACCATTAGTTATACATATTTGTGCCCCCTCAAGTAAAGCAGGCCATCATACTTAGTTGTTACTATGGAATTCATCATTAGTTCATGATTACTTTACCATTAGTTACCATGTTTATGCCCCCTCAAGTAAAGCAGGGCTTCATGCTTAGTTGTTACTGTCAGTCACAATTTTGGGAGCCCACGGAGCGGGCGATTTCCATAACTGCAGCCATGCCGCATCATCTCCAGAGTCTGCGCTCAATTCCTAGTATTATACATTTGGCCGTGGGCATTGTTTACATACTGACCCTACATCTCCAACTGTCTCTACAAGGGATTTATACTTGCAGAGGCTTACCCGGCAAGGTCACAGGAGTTATCAGTGAATATCATGAAACTTAATTACGTATTTCTGAACAGACGTTACTACTTGACTAATCATTAATTAAAATAGCCTACCATATGGTATAATATAATAATTATTTCTGTAGACGTTCTGTGACTGACAACACGGGCTAGAGAATAGCAAATGGTTGTAAGGTGTCCAAGAAAGATAAGTTAGCCCTGAACTCCTTTGTGTGGAGAAGTCAGACATTTCATCAACAGCCAAAAATGTCCCAGACAAAAAAGTGTTACAAGAATAAGAAAACTACAGATACTTGAAGACGCTCTTCATGTTCAGTACATACTTTTGCTTCCTCCTGGTAAAAGGAGTGACCTGTCCTGTCGATGGTCCAGATGAGAAGACAGTGGTGGCAGTGGCACTATGCAGGCGCGTGACAGCTCTGCTGGAGAAAGCAGCAAAAACAGAAGCTGCAGAAGCAGACCCCACCTCGCATGCAGAGGTGGAAAGTACTGTACTTGAGTTGTTTTTTTGTGGATTTGTACTTTTTAAGTATTTTCATAATGCTATACTTTTACTCTTACATGAGTAATTTTAATACTGTATATTCTAAAACGGCACTGTAGCATTTGGGACTGCATCTGAACTAGCTGTTCAGTATAAGAGACAAGACAGTTGTGTTAATTTTATCGGCTATTTTCTTATTGAGTCTTAGTCTTAGACCCGTGTTAAATGTCCTTGTTAGTCTTTATCATATTTAGTCAACCTCATCCTATTTTTATTTAGTCAAGTTTTAGTCGACAAAAAGTTTGAGCATTTTAGTCTCATCTTAGTCAAATAAAACCATAAGTATTTTAGTCTAAGATAAGACCCTTAGCTAAGACTGGGTGGGTTCTGTGGCAACTACTGCAAATGTTTTTAAGACAGCTAAATGTCAGCTAGATCTATGATGCTGCAGCACAGGAACCTGAATTGCTGCATTGAGTGGGGGAAACAGTCTATAATTAGTGTTAATTTTGTCGTCTATTTTTAAATGTAGTCGTAGTCTTAGTCCTGTGTCAAATGTCCTTGTTAGTTTTTATCATATTTAGTCAAACTCATCCTCTTTTTGTTTAGTCAAGTTTTAGTCAACTAAAGGTTTGAACATTTTAATCTCGTCTTAGTCTTGGGGAAAAAGGTAGTCGACTAACATTTTTCGTCATACTTTTCGTCGACGAAATTAACACTTTGTCTGTCTTCGACAGCTTAGGTAACGCGTAACGTGTTAATGTGTGAAATGTATTGGGGTACATAATAAAAAATAAGTAACGCCAAAAAAAACAAGCCCGACCCGAGCCCGGTCCGAACCCGAAAACGTCTTAGTAAGTTTGCCGTTTATCTAAACTATATCCGTGTTGTCTGTTCAATCTCATGAATTGATAAGGTTCTAAGGTCACAATGTACACATACCATTCTGATTATAACACCAAATATTACCCCAATTATAAAAAAAGAAAAAGAAAGCGCCTTATATCTGACCACGAGCCCTGCTCTGGTCTGAGGAATAGAGGGGAAATACCGGACCTGAACCACGGGCTAGGTCGGGTTCGAACAGGGAATCTAACCTCTAACCAACGCAAATGTACGTTTACTCGAGTACTTCATACACATGGATTATAAATATATATGACAGCAAATTAAATGTCTGAAATTCATGATAACTACATGTCTACATTAACACTAAAATAAATATAACTTATATGTTATGGGAAGCGCACAAAGGCAGAAAATGATGAAAACACAATATTGACAAATCAGAGCAGCTGTCATCACGAATAAAAAATAAATAAAGTATCCACCTTATTTTTGAATGCCCCGCTGTAAAATAATTATGGGTACAAGGTCCGGTTTAACTTGGTCCGGTGACTTGATTGTTGCAGCTCCCCCCCCCATCCCTCACAGCATCAGATTTTTAACGAGTCATTAAAACTCTGATGCTAGGAGGGGGGGGGGGGGGGGTTGCTTGTCACAATAAATAAGACTGGTTTGACGACTTATTTGAGGGAATGTAATAATTTTATCTATCACACCCGCTTTTTCTGTTGCTCTTTGAACAACTCTGGATATTTATCGACAAGATTTTTGCCAAGCTGGACCTGATTTGCTCCGTTCGCCTGCAGCTTTGAAACATCGTTTACAGACGGGTGTCAAGCTGTCAGCAACTAACGGGGTGGGGGCGGCTGGGAGGATCACACCGGAAGAAGCACCCATAAGGCATCATGGCAGCTAGAAATAAGGTGGATAGGTATACAGAAAAACACGTCAAGGGTGGGCAGTACTACCCCAAATAACAGCCTGTTGAAGCATGAAAGCAGTTGGATACACTTTTCTCAAAAAGTATAGTTCCTCAATCTTTCTGCCTCAAGTCGACTACTCAAGTTCAACTTCAACCTGTTCAAGGACTTTAGAGAGGAGCCTAACTAGATCTACCTGTAACATGCACACCACATCAAAAACGTGGCAGGTCACCTGTTCAAAGGTCCAGCTATACATTCAAAGCAAACCCATCAGTTTGCTGTCTGCCGTTCAGCTGTAAACACCGTCTTTTCTGCAACACTACAGTAAGACTTACCCTTGATGTGCTGTACTGTGCGCCTGCTCCTCTCCCTGCTCTGCTGGCCGGCTGCTGCTGCTGCTGCCTACTGGATTTCATTGACTAAGCCTTTCCATCCCCCCTAGTAGAGACTCAGTTTGGCAATCCCACTGTCACCTCAGTCAGCTGGTACGATATCCACCTATAAGAACATGGTTTCCTTTTCGAAATGAGAAATAGAAGAAGACCCTTAAAAAAAGAGAGATTCCTCAAGTCGTATTTTATTTTAACATGAACATTTGCACATCTCATCTTCTCTCCAAATCTCACTCGTCCCTAGTTTCTAGTTTTTTTTTACAAGTGCGACCTGAGGCCCTGGACAGGTGCCTGAGGTCCGGGACAGGTGCCTGAGGCCCTGGACAGGTGCCTGAGGTCCGGGACAGGTGCCTGAGGCTCGGGACAGGTGGGCGACATAACATTATGAACATTATTTGAACATGAACATTTGAACGTGTCATCTTCTCTCCAAATCTCACTCGTTCCGTCCCTAGTTTCACAGTTTTTTTTGACCTGAGGCCCGGGACAGGTGGGCTGACAGGACAGCTCTGACTGTAACAGAAAGGACGAGTCGCGTGCGGAGCTGTGCGGATGGTCGTTAAGGCTGCGTCTAATGTAGGGTCGCGGCGGGTTTTAAGGCGGCTCGTCTCATTCCGTCAGGCCCAGCTTCTTCTTCAGGGACTCGGGCATCTCTGGCGGAGGGGGGCGGGGCAGGCGGAAGTACACCTTCACCGAGTCGTAGATGAACCACTGCAGGGCGGTCAGTGTACCGATCATGATTATACGGGCCACCAGACCCTTCCACACACCTGGGGTCAGACAGAGGGGAAAAAGGGTTTAACATTCAGGATAAATAACATTATTCACCACGCCCACTTTTTCTCTCTTCCGCGTTCGACGCAACGTATTTGTTCTTCCGGTTCAGCGCTAGTTGGCGGCCGTTTTCAAAATAAAACGTCAGTATGAATGAAGTTTGGCAACATTCAGAATTAAGCTACACTGCGGCCAACTTCAGTTACATGTTCATAACGTTAGTCTGCTGCGAGGAGCCGATGGCTGTACCCGGTCGGCATTTAACGTTAGTTACAAAAGCACTTCGACAGTGTTTTCTCACTGCCAGTAGCCTAACTACAGCAGGGTTTAACAGATAGCTAGTCCGACCGGTGTCAGCACAGCCAGCGCTCCCGGTTCTCGCTGCTCGTTAAAGATTTCCAATAGGCGTTATTCTGATAAACTGGTCACATATATGTTATGTTCTCACCCGACAAATATTAAAACGTTAAAACAGTTTGGGGGTTTTTTTTAGCTTGAAAACAGCTTTTTGGCAAGTCTAAATGACTGCGGTATGCGTACTCTACTTCCGTGTTTAAAACCGGAAAGATGATTACGAAATTACGTTATGCAGAAGCGTCCTTGTATGGGCAAAGAATAAGGTGAATACTGTCAAGGTTCCAACTTCCTACGCAACTCACATTTTAAGATAAACAGACCTTAAAGTGATTGACTGATTGTGTGAAATTTGGCCCGTATTCAATACATACAGTATATGCATTTGCTGATAGGCGTTATGTCAACTATGCTATCTGACTTCATAGCTGAACATGGTATATTGGCTCTACAGCTACCTTAAATGTATAGTCATGATTTGTATCCCGATTGCACAGTATTTTTTGGGCATTTCCAAAATGTCTCAGTACTTGGAAATAGGGTGGCACAATTATGGCAAACATGATCATCCCAATTACATTATGCAAATGCAATCACAGTTATTATTCGCAGTTTCAGGAAAAACAACTATTTTATTGCATTTTTCACACTTCAACATACTGTACATTGTTACTTTTCAATGCAGTAGCTAGAAAGTCTTCTTTGAACTGTCTTATTGCGGCCCTTAGATACAAGATTCAAGTAACATGTATTTATTACTTTGGGAAACAGCTACAGTACAACCCTCAGAGAAACGGCACAAAAACTATAGTCGTTTGTCGTCATCTCAAGACGACGATCCACTTTTAGGAACTTATTCCGTGTTTTCATGTTCAGACTCCGATTCTTTTTCAATTTGCACGTTGCTACATGTCTCCCTTCTGCTTCTCCATATTACCGTTTCCTTTTCACCACACGGGTGCCACACCAAGATGTTCAGGGGAAGTGTCAATACTTCAGCATTGATTGCAAACAGATGTCCGCCCCCCAGTCTGTCTGCACTGGTTGATGTCCGGTGAAGGGCCAGTGCAGCGCTTTGGACTGAGGAGCAGGTAGACTGTTCTCACACGCCAATGACTCAAGCACCTCCAACTGTACAGCCAGGAAGCTGCTGGGGGCCCCGTGGTGGGGCCCCCCAGAGGTGGATCTAAGGAGCGTGTCTGATTCAGGTACTTTTAATGACCAGCAGGGGGCGACCACTGTACTCACCCTTGGGGCCGAGCTTCTTGAGCACACCGACGGCTGTGCTGCCACTCTCCTTGTTCAGCACGGACACCACCGAGTCAGCGGGGTGTGACACGATGGCACAGAACACACCAGCTGCAGAGCCAAACGGGACAGGCACACACGAGGACACACACTTCATTAGCAGTGGAAGGCAGCTACGCTCAAGACTAGCATCAGGCTAACATAACAGGTCTTCTATTAAATATATATGCCTTTTATTGCATATATATTTAGGTTTCGGCCATGTCATGTCATCCAACTCCAATAGAACATTCCTGCCTGACCACAGCTACATTAAAACCTTCTCTAAAACCTACATCGAAAATGTATTTCTTTGCACATTTATTTATTTACGAATTGTTCCATTATGTTGTTTGGAAATGACATTATTTTAAAAAAGGACTACCGTATCCCAGAGTTTCCCCCACCACTGAATAGCCAAACTTGCTGAGTGATCAAACGTGAAGCCCCCCCTCCCCAATATATATATAGATCTTACACACGTAACGTGATTTGGCAGGTAAAAAGCACAAACAGCTACCACTACAAAATAAATCTTCATATATATATAATCGACATATTTCCACGCTGGTTTCGTGTAGCGGCTCTCAGACTCACCGATGTACCCGGCCACGAAGGTGACCACCAGCTGCTCCCCCTTGCTGCACTCGCTGCGGGGTTTGGGCACAGCGTGCTTGTACAGCAGCTCCACCGTTCTCTCGAAGCAGGCGAACTTCATCATGGTGTACGGGATCTGCCTCATCCACAGAGGCACCACGCCTTTGTAGAAACTACAGACAGAAACCAACGGGAAATGGTAATAATTATAATATATATATATTTTTTTTAATTATTATTATTATTATTATTATTAATAATTAATAATAATTATTATTATATAATTATATTATAATTAATAATAATAAAGACATAATTGCAAACGATGTCCGCCCCCCAGTCTGTCTGCACTGGTTGATGTCCGGTAAAGGGCCAGTGCAGCGTTTTGGACTGAGGAGCAGGTAGACTGTTCTCACACGCCAATGACTCAAGCACCTCCAACTGTACAGCCAGGAAGCTGCTGGGAGCCCCGTGGTGGGGCCCCCCAGAGGTGGATCTAAGGAGCGTGTCCCCTCTCGCACAAAGAGAGAAAAGTAAAGCTAAAATATGCAACATTAAAAGAACAATAAATATGATATATTATTGTCTGTGCATGCCTAAATGTTTGCCTGAACCTAGCTTTTTATTTATGCTCAGGATGTTTTGGGGTGTATTATATTTACTCTGGGCTCGGTTGTGGCTATAGACCCTTCTCACGGGGGCCATTTTGTGTCGAAAAGGCAGGGTAAACACAGGTGCAAGCAAAACACTAATGAGGGTTTCAAACGTCCATGATTGGAATTTGGAAACCCTCATTAGTGTTTTGCTTACACCTGTGTTTATTCTGCCTTTTCGGCACAAAATGGCCCCCGTGAAATGGGTCTATTAACATGAATGCTAGCCTCATGTTCCCCATTGCCTTAGTGCAGGGATGTAATAGCAACAACAATGGCAGAAGCAAACAATAAGAAAAGGAAGAGCAACAAAGCTCAACGTGACAAAACCCGGTCAAAAACACAGGGGGACATGTGATTACACTGCTTTGCCTGTACACAGCTTCAAAGTGACCTTCACCAACTGAGGGGGAGGAGAAGCTGGTGTAATGATCTTCCTGCTTCAAGGTGAACAGTTGCACATTGAAGCGTTAGGAGTGGACTATGCGTTCTTAGAGAAAATCAATGCATACATTCATCCAGAAACGTATAAAAGCAAAAACAGAACAAAGAAATAAGGTGTCTAGAACGTTTCTCCTGTGCTTTATTTACAATGCTTTGTGCTGAAGTTGGTTGAAGAGCCTGGTTGAAATTAGGGATGCACCGATATGAAAATTTTGCCCGATGCCGATAACCGATATTAACATTGCTGTTATGGCCGATAACCGATATTTACCGATGGCGATATGATCTGTATAAAACCACATTTTTATGATCATCACATTTTGCACATACTGAAAAACACATGTTAACACTGAATTTGAAAAAGTTATGCATTTCTTTATTTGCAAAGCCTTTGGAAAAGCCCATAGATCATAGATTTACTGCATTATTTCATATCAATGTGAAGAATTTGGCTGATAATGATAACCGATATTAACATTGCAACATCTGACCGATACCGATATGATTGCCGATATATCGTGCATCCCTAGTTGAAATGTAAGCAATGTCGTCAAATGAACCATGAGAGGCATTATTCTGTATATAGGACCCATTTTGTTTTGTTTTGTTACACAAAGCAGTTGGTTTACGATGAGAGAAGAGACTCACGCCCACAGTCCCTCCTCGCCGTACATCTTGGGCGCACACTCTCTCAGGGTGTTGGCGTAGCCCGGCTGGGTCTGGATCCGCACTTTGCACGCCTCCATCGGGGCGAGAGCGATGTCGGCGAAGAACTCCGCGCTGGCCGAGGCGGCCAGGTAGAGAGACGTCCTCCATAGGTAGGTGTTTTCCTGGTTGTTAAACGGGGGTTAGAGAGAAGTCAGCCATGTAAATGTTTATGTGTGGGAATTTTAGAGCCTTTAAATCGGCATGTAAACACTCAGTAAGATGACATTATGTTTTAGGGCTGCAACTAACGATTATTTTCATAATCGATTAATCTGTCGATTATTTCCTCGATTAATCGATTAGTTGTTTGGTCTATAAAATGGTAGCAAATGACGATCAGTGTTTCCCAAAGCCCAAGATGACGACCTCAAATGTCTTGTTTTGTCCACGACTCAAAGATAATATCAGTTTACTGTCATACAGGAGTAAAGAAACCAGAAAATATTCACATTTAAGAAGCTGGGATCAGAGAATTTAGACCTTTTCTCTTAAAATTGTACTCAAAACGATTAATCGATTATCAAAATACTTGTCGATTAATTTTCTGTCGATCGACTAATCGATTAACCGATTAATCGTTGCAGCTCTATTATGTTTCTTCACATATTTCTCAGCGACACATACATGGAGATGTCAGAAATGAATGGCGGCGCGGAGCAAAAATGCCCCCGAAAGTTTGTAAAATACCCGTGCAATTAAATATGAGGGGGGGGAATGTCCCTGATAATTAGGCCTACCCTCCACCACCCTCACGGCATGAATTTGTCTACCGTCTCCCCTGGGTCACCACAGGGGCCGGTTGCACCAAGTGGTCTTACGACTGGTCTTAAGCTACGCCGGTCATAACTTTACGACCTAACAGCTACGCCGGTTGCACCAAGAGGGCTTAAGCCTTATTTTCACTAAGCCCAGGCGTAACTCTTACGCCTGGTCAGGAGGAGGCGTAGTGCCTGCCTGTAACAGAGATCTCCGTCTATCAGCGGAGACCTTTTTGAGTCCTTACCGTCATCGTCACCGCCGTAACGTCGCCATCGAAGCATGATGTTAGATTATAACGAACTAGTTGTGTGGCTTAGCCTTCCCAAATGTTGCCGTTAGTTTTTTTGAATTTAATACATAGAATTGGGAACGTTACATTCAATTTCATTCAGACTGTCTGGCACTCAATCGCCGCCATTTTTCCCCCGGAGCGAGGGAGGGTGTAGTGATGCACATACAGTAGTAGTGGCTGATAGAGCGTAGTGGCACAGTGACGCTCCAAGCAGGTCGCGAGGCACATTTTTGCAACATCATCCAATCAGGGGGCATTCCCTGGCAATTCACATGCATTGCATTGCTACGACCGGCGTAGTTAAGACCAGACGTAAGCCGCGTTGGTGCAACAGGCGTAAATCCACTCTAAAGACTAGTCTTAACTAAGACCGACGTAGGAGTTACGACCAGGCATAGTTAAGACCACTTGGTGCAACCGGCCCCTGGTGATTAGTAGCCTGACCAGGCGTTTTTTCCAGCAATAACAATGGACGTTTTTTAAGTAGGAGTTGAACCTGTAGAGAATGTTGGCACTGTGTAGCCAGCAGCAGCAGAAGAAAATGCAACCAACTCCACAACAAAGAGCTGTGTCAACAAGAAGCCAACACTGGGAAAGACTCAGCAGTCAAAGGATGGAAGATGGACTGACGAGGGAGAGGAAAAGACACCATGCTGTTCTGTAAGGCCTGCCATGATGACTACAGCAGGAGGAAAGAATGCTACATTGTCATTTAAAGTAAAGTAAAATAAATCTCAGTTGTTCAAATACAGTGTTCATTTGCCAATATGCCAATGCAAACCTATTAGTTTAATACATTTATTATTACACATTATACATTAATTTCTTACGCTGATATTTACAGTTCAAGTGTGCAATTGCACAGGTAGGGGTTAAGTGATGTACTTGGGAGAACTTCGACACTGATGGACACAATAACCGTTACAGCAATCTAAATCAGCATTCTTCTTGTTATGGGATGGCCTCTATGACCACCAGGCCACTAAAGTTGAGACAGGAAGAAGTGATTGCTTTGGCCCAGGCCTGAACACTGCTTACCTCTCCCAGAAGGTCACTGTAAAACACCTTGAACACCTCGTAGAAGCCAAACTTGCAGAGGCCCTGCATCGAGTAGCCAATGAAAGTGGGTGCCCAGCCCTTGGCGAGCCCTCGGACCCCATCCTCTTTCACTGTGAGGGAGAAACCCTTGAAGATGCTCTTGTACTTGGCAGGGTCAACCTAAAGCACAAGGACAGTAAAGGCTTAGTGACGAGTCATGATGTAAGGAGTGTAGACCATGGTCTGGGTGAATACTCTTTTCCTATTGGCCGGCAGGTGTGTCTTAAAACCGTGTATTGCACATGTAGTCCGGCTCAAGTTTAATCACCGTTTTAAATTCATCCACTACCCACCATAGCACAGCACAGCTGTCATAGCTGACGATTTCTAGTGCCTGTTGAGTCAGCCAGCCAACTTTGCTTTAGAGATTGTGAGTTCTGCTGAGAAAAATAATTTTTCCATGGACAGATTTAGCTGTTGCGGCAGTGAAATTCACATGTATCTTACCATGGCGCTGGACCAGTGGTCGCGCCGAGGTCATGAGATGGAAAAGCCAGTCACTCATGGGCGTTTAGTGAGTTTAGTGGGAAAATGGCCGTAGCTCGGGATAGGAAGGTGGTAGAAATTCAGGATTCGAGGGATGGCTAGGGGGATATGGGTGGTGTTTGGGGGGGGGGGGGGGGGGTGTCTAAAAGGTTTGCGCTTGTTAAGCTAGTAGCATATTCGCCTAACCGGCGTGGTTGTAAAAGGGACTAGAATCATTCCTTGTCGTGACAATGGTGAGCTCTTCATAACCTTTCGATTTTGGGTGCAAAACTTTCACCAAGCAAATATTTGCGAATGCTTTTATTTGACAGTATATTGTTGGCAAATGGCCATGGTATAAGCGGGATAATCAGCTCGTAGGTGTGCGTTAAATGGTTTGAAGGCATTTCAGAGGCAAGCCAAACTTTATCCCTTACTTAATCTATAATGCATTGATTATCCCTTACTTAATCTATAATGCATACACATTCACAATAGAGCTCAAACACCGACCTGCAGGCGGCACTTGACCAGATCGAGGGGCACGACAGCTGTGTGCGTTATCCCGCAGCTCAGGATGCCCCCGAAGCCGCACAAGGCGTAGTATTTCATAGAGCCAAAGCTCACTTCCGAATCTGCCGCAGAGAAGACAAGGCAAAAAACACACACACCACGCGATTAGGCTGACGTTTATCACACAATGTTAGGAATGCAAATACAAGCCATGAATTTACTGAGAAAGTGTTCCACCCCACACACAATGACATTGTAGAAAGTGACATTTCAACAAGGGTTGCAGATTTCTCAGTAAATCAACGGATATACATAAACAGCACTGTCCTGTTGGTTTCAAATGGTTAACTGCGCTCAAACAATGTAGTAAAAATGTAAATAAATAAATAAAACAAAATAAATTATTCAGCTACATTATATCATGGAACTGTTATGGTTTTATGTTTAAGGGAGCATTCAGTTAGGCCGGGTCTGTCACTGTCACTCAAAAGAAAAGCAAATGGTTAATCCATTGTTGGTTTTCCCCATTCTTCACCAGTGATGTTAGTGCTGAAACGTCAAACGGCTTTAGAAATCAGTAGCTTTAGTTGTGATCAAAGGGCAGAGCCAAGAGACTCCAGGTGAGGCCACAGACCTGCATCACTAAGCCAAGGGCGGACAGCTCGGGATCCCACCGAAGCCACCGACGATCACGTATTTCACTGAAGCAATATCACAACTATGCCCCCACGGATGGAAAGATAGTGGGGCAATCTGTCAAGAGTCACCTTCACATTAAGCAATTGTACAACTTTTCTTCTTGCTTAACACCTGAATGACTAGGGAGAGCGAGTTGACATTGCTCAACAGTGTGAGGTCTTTCACTTGAGGAGGAAACCATGTTTGTTGTCTATTATAATAGAGAGAGTGAGTTAGTAGTACCAGGCACTGCAGCGGCTGCCAGTCTGCGCTGGAGTCGTCCATGAGGAGCCGGGCTCTGCGTCGGTTCTTCCACTTTCTGCAGGGAGAAGAGCGGGGCACTGAAGGGGTTGGCCCTGGAGAGCTGAGTCAGCGCACCGGGATACATTGTCCTGCTCAGCTGTACAGTGGGAAATTATGAGAAATCAGTCCAAAACAAAACAAACCAACAAACCAAAAGTCTAATTAAATACACATTTTGGTAAAGCATCTCCAGCTGAACAGCTAATTATGACAAGCCGTTCTAACATTTAATAGCTAGACTTATGTATTGCAGATATCCATAATTAAATTCTTCTTAGCCAAAAAGAACATAATGTCACAATCTCATTCTTCCTAAGTCATAATTTAATTGCGGATACCTGCAACTGAATTGTAGATACCTGTAATGAGAAACTCCATACACATTGAAAGGCAATGTTGGCGTAATTTGTATAGGAAGAATGTCATTGTTGTGGAAATCTGAAATGTTCATTTTGACTAGGAAGAATATCTTGAATGAAAACTCTATTGCCGGTATCTATCTAAACGACTATTAACGTTTAGTCACAATGTAGTTAACGCTAGTCGTCTCTAAAACAGACGAGTTGGCTCTCGCAGAATGTAGGAGACCGTCTGGCTTGAGTTGAGACTAGCCAGTCACATTACAATGTAATTACGACTAACGTTAGAAATGTCGTCGTTGATCTCTGTAATGTTCATTCCGGATAGTTATTAAATGCTAAAACAGATTGCCATAAAAATAAAGACAAGAAAAGAAAACAGCTTGCCATAAGCATTAGCATCCATGCTAACTGCTGCTGTCTTCATTGTAGCTAGTTAATGCTAGCACGTTGGCTGGCTAATAACGTTAGCTTGGCTAAACTGGCAGCATTCCTCTCAAAATCTATCGCGTTGCTCAATTTTATTTCTTCAAAAACGACGGATCACCTGTGATCTACCCAGTAGTCAGCCAGGTTATATGACGAGAACGTTTCTTTACTTACTTTTAAGACTTTGTTGTAACGTTAGAAATATGGCGTTGCCGCTATGGGGCTTCCGCCAGTGAAAAGGGAGAATGCAGGGAAATGTCAAGCAGAATCTTGTCGGACAATATGGTGGGACGCTTGATTTGTTGCACACGCGCTCCCTGGCTCTCCATTGGCATTGGTGCAGTTCGAGAACTCCACCCGCAGGGACCATCAAGTAATATAAACGTACGCACTCCAGCCAGGAGGTCCGACGTCACGCGACCTCCATAAATGGTCACATGCACAGACAGAGTGGTGACATTGAAAGTGTGTATGAAAATAAGCAACTGTGCTGCTGCTATATCATAATGTAGGCAGATAAGACAGGAATAACTAAAATGATTAACTTACTGTCGTTGTCTTGTCTAATATATAATGTATCATGTAACACTACACCAAGTCAATTTTCTTGGATGTGCAAACATACCTTGTCGAAATAAAAATAATTATGATTCTGCTGATGTAGGCTATCCATTATTTCTGATGTATGATTTGTTGTTCTTAGCTGCCATTTCTATTCTGGGCTAAACCATAGTTTGCAATAGAATATTGAGCTGTTGTGCTTTTTTGTTTTAAACCACCCAATTGTGTTTTGTGTCCTTATCGTTCACTTATCGTCATATTTACAGAAAGACACAAACAGCAAAACATTTGGCAATAACAAATTTTATTTCATGATATACCATCTACATAATCATAGATTAAAAATCCTTACCCACATAACCCTAGCATTTCTGTCCATTTGTCAGAGAGCTGCCTGATGAAAGACCAAATCATGTGTTACGTAAACAAGGTTCAGATTTAAGATACAGTATCACTTGCATGTTTTACATTGCATAAGCTTTCAAATGTTATCGTAATATGTGCTATAAAAACTTGGAACACACCACGTTAGAAAAATATCAAAATAGAAAGAAAAATGCACTGGATAATTTTCTCTCTCTCACAACCATCACCTCCAGAGAATGCACCCATGATGCACCCCACTTCCGGTGGGTAAACAACCCATCTTTCTCAGAGTAGCACTACAATATCAAATCGTGATAATTTACACAGGCAGAAGTAGTTGAGCGTTATGAAGAGAGTAAGATGAAGTACTGGAACTGTCCCCAAATAAGGATTTAGGTCCTCCATGGTCTCTTTGTTTCCAGATCAGTGGTGTGCACGGACACATGCAGTAAAGTGAGGTGGGCTATGTGGTCCAGTCCTGCAGACAGGACTCAAGGATCAGAAATCTAACGCACACAAAAATACAGAAATAAAGCACAAACGGAGCACTAAAACCCAAAGCATGTAAACTCACATGAGCACACTGGTAGGGCTGCTGGACAATGAATAATCTATAAATTGTTCCGATACAATTTTTAGCTTCCTCAATGAGTAATTGTCAAATAATATGGAATATCAACAATACCTTAATTTAATTTAGGATATCCACTGTAGCATTAGTTGAAAACAGTGACGGTGTTTATACAAGAGTGCAGTCAAATCCTCTTCCTCAAGCTAATCAACAGTAACAATCGTGATCACAACAGGAGCATAAATGACCATTATAATTGCAGTCATAATCGTTAAGCCCTCTGCACTGGGATTCAATCAGTGATTAGCCATTGGAAAAACAAACAGTTTTCTACCTCAACTCTAAGACGGTCTGATTTTCCTCATACAGTGATGTGACCTGATTACACCACGTCACCTCCCAGCACAGAGACTACATTTAGTTAGGAGCGGAATTGACCTGAGCACCATTAAAAATAATGAGACCTTCCATCTAGCTCTATAACTAGTGTATATTTAAAAATTCATAGAGGAAATACACGTTGAAATTTTGTTGCTAGTAGCATCGCTTTGTGCTTTAAAGTGGGAGGGCATTAAGTGCTAACAGTGTCCAGGCACTTCACCGTCAGAAAAAACACCTGGCACAGAGCATCAGAAACTATTATGTCCTTCAAAAACTACAACCATGCACGGACAAACTGACCTCTCCATCCTGCACTCATTTCTACATGTAAGGGTTAAATACACACAAGGACACAAACAATTCACAGGTTAAAAACATGACGACGAGTCTCTTCAGACTGCCATGAAACAGCGTTATCCATAAGAAGCTGTTTGAATAGACCTCCCTCTTGTTGTGGGAGGAAAGCTGAAACAATGATATGGGGGGGGGGGGGGGGGGGGGGGTGGAGTTTACCGTTCTTAATTAAAACAGTGTCCTTTACTCGATGTATAAAAAGAAGAGGTGGTCTGAGTTTGCTGCTTGGGTTGTGGTGAGCTGTAGCAGATGGCAGGGAGGGTGTGGGGATGGTTCAGGGTCCTTACTTGCCAGCGCTCTCTGCGGCGCCGCTGCCGCCACCGATGCCCAGGTAGGTGGCCGCGCTGTCCACAATGCCCAGCAGGGGGACGGTCACGCTGTCCAGGAGGCCTTTGAGGGCGTCGATCTGACTGCCGTCCAGGTTCTGGTAGGCGTAGTAGAGAGAGCCCGCCACCGCAACCAGGAGCA
This sequence comes from Poromitra crassiceps, assembly GCF_964638095.1. NCBI lineage: Eukaryota > Metazoa > Chordata > Actinopteri > Beryciformes > Melamphaidae > Poromitra > Poromitra crassiceps. Next base: position 11,458,654 of record NC_139652.1, read on the forward strand.
GCAACTTAAGCATCACGGACAGGAAGCCTTTTCGGGTGGTTGGCGCCGCCTTGCTCGAAGAGGCCATGCTGCCGACGCGGGAGATGGACTCGGAGTAGGAGCGGGTCTCCGTGTGGACGCTGCGTTGCACGCGGGACTCGTCCAGCCAGTAGTCGCTAGGCTTCAGCGGTCGACCGGCTGCTCCTCGGATCGGCCGCCTGCAGGTTGCACTGATCACAGAGGAACATCGAAAAATATGAAACAATGTCTAACTTTAATGTTAATATTTTACTACCGTAGATGTTCCAAATAGGGCTGAAAGATATTGGGGGAAAAAATCAAAATAAATCTGATTTGACAAGAATATTGCAGTTGAGATTAAAGCTTGAGCTTCACATCGGCATCATCACAAGTTTTTCTTGCCATACATTTTCTTGCGCTTGAAAAATTGTTGCATTAAAAGTGATTTGTTAATAGAGAATTGAGGTCAGTGTGCAGGATTTAGGTTTTCACCAACACTGTACTTGATTCATGGACCAAAGATTTCCCAGAGCTGGAAAATATTTTGGATGCCTCACTCTTTAGCAATTACCGTAAATTCCGGACTATAAACCGCGGCTTTTTTCCCGTTTTTTGGGCTTTTTTGGCCCCTGCGGCTTATATAACGGTGCGGCTTATCTATGGATTTTTTCAAAAAAAAAAAAAAATCTCTCTTTTTTAGCACTCTTTCTAACTATAAATCCACTTCTGTTTTAATTTCCTCTCTTGCCCTCTTTTAACAACATAACATAACATAACACAACACAGGTGGTGTTGTGTTATGTTGTTTTGTTGAAATGTTAATAAATGGGAGCTTCCTCAAACAGCCATCTCTTTCCCGACAATCCCCTCTGTGCATGAACCCTTACATATGGTAATTAAACATTAAAACACAATAAATAAATAAATAAATAAAAAAATAAAAAATAAAAAAACATTAAAACACCCGCGGCTTATAGTCCGGTGCGGCTTATATATGTAAAAAACAGTCAACTTTGCAGGTGCGGCTTATACTCCGGTGCGGCTTATAGTCCGGAATTTACGGTAATTGCAGCATCTGAAAGTCCATATTGCAATTTTGATTTTTGTGTGCGTTTGTTTTGATTAACTGTTCAGCTCTGTAGTTCCAAAACAATAATGTGTCACAGTAAATGTGGCATAGGCACCTCAGTCAGTGTATGTGAGCACCTTAAAACAATAACAAAAGTAACAAAGAGAGAAAATTATGTTTGATTGTTACCTGATGCCTGTTGGCGTGCTAATTTCATTGGCAAGGATATCTTCAACAACACTCTCCCCAGTCTTCATAGGGGTCTGGTCGTCACTGTCAAGCTTCTCCTCCACCACCTGTAAGTACCGTATGTTGAGAAAGTAAGATACTTTGTACAAATGTATAGCCACATGCTGTGTGTGTGTGTGTGTGTGTGTGTGTGTGTATGTGTGTGTGTGTGTGTGTGTGTGTGTGTGTATGTACTGTATGTATGTTATATGGGTTTAGGACCAGTAGAAAGCATCCCACCTTGGTTTGTCGTCTGCTGCTGGTCCTAACAGTGACAGGAGTTTTCCCTCTGCTTCGCACAGGATTCTCCACTACAGGAACAGGCTCTGGTTCAGGGGCAGCGATCTCCTCTGACAAAAAAAAGAGGCAATGCAAACATTAACAGTGAGAAATAATGGTTACAATAGATTTTTTTTAATGTCAACTACAGCAATGACCACCGCCCCTGCCACATATTCTACCTTTTTCTTAAAAAATAACATAAAATAAATAAAATTAGGAAATACTGATGTAGCTTACACAACAAATAAAATTCTAAATAACAAAAAACCAAACATAAAATCAGCTGCATCTCAATTAAAGAGCTACTGGTTTGCATCTACTCTAACTCAGTCAGAACATGAATCCAAGTAAGTGAATATAAATTGCATAGTGCCCCCCCTTTTGGGGGAAATAAAACATCAGTAATGACAGATGAGAGCCAGTTATGGTGGTCACAATGAAAAACAAAAAAGTATTCATTTGGCGGTATCCTAAATATATATATATATATTTTTTACTACTTACAGTAATACTAGCTATTGCCCCATCCCTAGTCACGGTGACCTGTTCTTTCACATATCAACATGTTCATAGACACTTTCAGGCCATGCTTTTGTTTGCCGAGGCAAGTCAAATTTCAAGTGAAGGTCAGTGATGTGTGGCAATAGCTCACCATCTTCCTTGTCGCTGTACTGGTCAGAATTTGTGTTGCCGTTCTGATTGCTGTCTGCCAGAGCTGTAAGGTCTGTGGCAGGTTCAGGGGCCATGGGGGTTTCAGCTGGAGGCTGGTCCATAACCTTCAGAAGCTTCTTCTCATACACCTTACGGGTGGAGGCTGAACAGAGGGGACACAGGAATGAGAAAGGAGTTAGATAACATCTTGAATTTCAAACACTTTAACATATTTTCACTCTGACACGTTTCACACACATTTTTGCTGAATAAATGCAGCTTTTATGTGAGTATTTCATTACATAGCACACAGCTTCAGCGTCAATAAGCCCATGGTTTTCTACATTTATTTTTTTAATTGGGTTACTACTGAGTCAAAGGTAACTACCGGTAGATAGATACCAGCAAGCATGTTGGCAGAGATAATTGGTTCATAAGATCAAAGTCCAAACAAATTTGTATTACCTATTCCAAATCTTTCTGATAACCATCTCGAAAATGTCAGTGGGGCAGTAAAGAACAATTGCATGCTATGACTTTTTATCACCAGATCTTTCCTGCTTCAAGAAACTTACCCACAATGGGTCCTGCTTCCACACCGTGCTTTGCCAGCTGTTCTTTCAAGTCTTCATCAGTGAGCTCTGTCACTTCTACTTCTTCTGTACGGGGCTTGTCGGTCTTTCTGGTAGCTTTCTGCCAAATGATTATATGAATACTTAAATCAGTCATATACAAATGTGTTTTGTTTATCAATCCATATAGACGAGTTTACCATTGCATTGCATAAACCACATCTAGTGCCCGCAAATAACCGATGTATGTCAATTTTGGACTCAAAACTCAACTTACTCTGCCAGAGCGACTTCTGTTGGAGATCACGGGAGCGGGTAATTCTTCGTCGCTGGAAAACGCGTCTGTGGGTGGACTTCTCTTGTCGTTTAGTACGGTCAAGTTCTTCAGATACAACTGAACATACACTTCCTTTTTATGTTCTCCGCTGGGAAGCGGTACATTGTTTGCAGTCAGCTCATTTTTGAGCTTATCTTTCGTGAGAACCGACGGATCTTCGAGGAATTCTGCCATGTTTTGCTTTTTCGCCTAGCGTATTTACTATTATTTTTGCTCGCAGCTAACGGAGATTAGCAAGTTCGCTCGCCAGCTACAAACAACAACACACCAAGAACGTGACCGAATAGCGCTGTTGTCAAACAGGACTGGCGCCTATACTCGCTGGCAATTCAGCTAACAGGAGAGAAATGTTTTAACAAAATAAAGGCCCCGTTTTTCTTCTTAGCCTCGTAGCTGAATTATTTTCAGTCAGATGTGTTTTTTTAAAGTAAGATAGGCGCCTTTGCTGTAAATGATCACAACGCAAACATTCAAAATTAACTAGCTGTAAGATGTTTGAATTAGCTTAGCTTCAAACCGGCCCACTTGCTACTGTCTGTCCGCGGTCGCATCAGGGCCACACAATAAGCGCGCACGCTATTGGACTAGAGACCCCAGCAAACTCAAATCTGATTGGTTTGCTATGAATGGAACGCTTGCTGTCATCCGCCACAAAGAAAGAAACCACAGGCTGAAGAACGAGATATGCATCTTTATTGTCATGAAAAAAAGAAAAAAGGTTAGGTCATTTTCCCTGTAGTAATCTATAACAACAATCTGTAATCCTCCAAGGATGTTATTCCTTACTTCCAAACTAATTAAGATGTGCAGTTTCCTGTGCAAAAATGAGTGTAGGCAGGATAATTCGACAAAAGCAGAGCTCCAACATAACGTTAATTGTTTTTGAAAAAGTAAAGAAACGTCACTACATGACTAGTAAACATGTATCAGTGCGTTCAAATAAATAATACTTTTGCGTTTTTTTTGTTTTTTTTTTACATGTGACACTCCCCAGAGGAAGGGACCACCATGGGGACCAGTGTTAGGCCAATTGTAATTCCCAGAAAATGAGAAAATAGTTTCTTTTTTGAAAAAAAAAAAGTTTTTCGTTTTTTCCATTAATACACAAGTTTAGGTTTTGAACTATCCATTCCACATAAAATGCAGCCGTTTTAGAATCAGTAAATAAGTGTATCTTGTTAAATAAAAGTCCTTGTTGTCCAGTCCCCCCAGCTGCTGCCTAGGGGTGAAAAGCTTCTCCAACTTTGAGGGCCAATATCTATGAATATGGCTTTTAGGAGTGTGAACATTCAAATAAGCATATCTCCCTTCATTCTTTTCAGATTACAATGTGTCACACATCATTTGAAAGTTTACAATCTGAATTTTCATAATCTGTAAAAAACTAAAAAATGAAATGACCTCCGCCTACATGTGGGTGGAAATACCAGCAGCTGTCACATTATGTTCAATGTATGAATTTGGCCTAACTGAAGGCCAAACATGTTCATGTTGTTGAAAATGAATGGCACAACAGCTAAATTAATACAGACCTCCTGGTATCAGACGCGGAGCTGGAAGGGTTTTCAAATTACATAACGTGATAGATGAAATCTGCTCCTGCGGCAGAAGAGGGCAGCATTAACCACTTTATTTGAAAGAAACCACAGGTAGACGGGCTTATTATGAGCTTTTCATCTCGTCTGACACCAGGAAAGGGAAAAGAACAGACAAAAGGTGGTACAACTGTCACCTGCTTCCTATCGGAGCCCCAGTTAAAATGAGGCATAGCTGTGTACCAGAAATTCCTCACACTCACACACAGTCACACACTCTCTCTCTCTCTCTCTCTCTCTCTCTCTCTCTCACACACACACACACACACACACCCTGGTGGCAGTCTGACCGCTGTCTGCCTGTCTTGGGTCTCTCTGGGCTTGCCAGTGTGTAACTCTGTGGTGAGGGCTGCATGTTGCCTTGGGGACAGTGGTTTGAGGTGGCAGTGCGGCTCCCCCCACCTGTCCTTCAGAGCGGCCTCTCCGGGGCCGCTGCAGAAACCGAGCAATTGATCCCCACCTCAGCTGCAAACCGCACTAAATACAGCTACTTGAAGTATAGTTCAGCTTTTCCATAGTGGATTTGCCAATGGAGTGTAAGCGTAAAAATGTTGAGCCCTTGAGAAACACCTCTTAAGCTTTCTTTGTGTGTAATTTATACAGAAAATAAGGCACGGGCCAAGAATCACAGAGAGTGCCTCTTTAAGCATAACAGTCATGGCCTCTGAAAAATGATCAAAGCTCGCTCTTTAATCGTCAACATTCACATTTTCAGAATGAGTTCATTTAAAATGGACTTGCTGTACCTGACATGCAGCTGTATACTGTAGGCCTACCAGGCAGTATGTCGTGCAGCATTTTGTTTGACAGTTTAGTGAGATCAAGATATTAAAAAAATATTGGTAGAAACAAACCAAAATCTAATTATGGAAAATATAAAGGCTTGCGTATTGACAATTGAAATAATAAAATGTTATATAGCCTAATGGGTGGAGGAGAGAGAGGGATAGGTCTTGAATGAACACTGACTCAAAGATGTAAGTTCTAAAAATGGATTTTTTTTTTTGGGATCACTTAGAAAAATGTTGAACACAGACTCCTTTGGTCCCGTTTATCTTGGATTTTAAGCATGTCTAAATCCCAATTGGGCCAACCACAGGAGGAGCTTAGGAAAAGTCAACCGTTACCACCCAGAGAATGTCTGATCCAATTCCACTGACACAACAAAAGTCATACTTGAGAAACTAATCAAAGTTATGAAATTTCAACACGCTGTATGATCACAGGTCAACTGTGTCACCTCATACATCTGCTACTTGGTCAACATCTGAATGGCAGTCAGCCAGCTGTATTTTTATTTGTGAAAAGTTGATCCTGTTACCCATAAATGCACTCTTATGGGGTTTGCATTAACAGGGGCTCTTGTGTGATCCTGGTGATCAGTCAAATTTAACTGAACATTGAACCCATGGTGGTGTGTTCCACTACTATGCAATTGTCAAATTGCCACGAAAAGAAGAAAAAAGGTTAGGTCATTTTCCCTGTAGTAATCTATAACAACAATCTGTAATCCTCCAAGGATGTTATTCCTTACTCCCAAACTAATTAAGATGGGACCCTGTGCAGTTTCCTGTGCAAAAAGGAGGGTAGGATGCGGGCAGTGGGTCCAGTGCATTTCACAGGAGTGGAGATTTGTGTGTCCTGGCCTAGGAACAGCCATCTAGTAGTGCTCACGCAGTATATTTTCATCTGTTGACAATCCAAACTGTACTTAAAGGACACACACTTAGTTGTAGACATTTCTAGGAAAAATGAGACTCCCTCACCGGCCCTTGCTGTGCCGATGCCCATTTGGCCACCTGCCTGTTAGCATCATAAGAGCTAAGTACGCCTCCATATATTTGCATTATTATTTGAGCTTTTGCCGTTTTGTTTGGCCATTGAAGACAGAACACACTGCTCGTGTGCTTGCGGAACTCTAGACAAATATTACTGCATGTGAACTTCCATATAGGGAAAGAAAAGTGTCTATTAAATCTCCGCTGAGTCGCCCGTGGGATGCCATGCTGGATCATTTGGAGGAAAACTTTAATGTTGATCATCCATCTCCTCAAAACGTAAGGAAGTCACATGTAATTGGCATAAAGGATCAAGACAAATCTGATAGGTCACAGCCACTGAAGGTGCCTCCACAGTAGCTCAGGGTGACCAGATGTAGTACAAGAAACTGAGCTACAATGCTGTAGATCCTGTATCCACAGTAACAGATCATGCACCCTATGTGCATAGCGAAGCACAGCGTGTGCCAGCGCAGGCTACTGTGCGCCAAACACAATCACCAGCCCTGCCCAAACAGAAATTTATACACTGTCCCCAAGCACAACCCTGGCTCCCCAACCTGAGGGCCTTCAGGAACTCCTTGCAACTCGATACCTCAACAATTAAGGGAAGTTCATTCAGCCAGCAAATCCATCCTGCAAAGTGAACGTTTTCGTATTTTACCGACGATGCAGCATTTCGAATCCTCATCCAATTTCTAGGATTTTATAAAAACCGCAGATCTGATATGAGTAGGTGCATGTCACACATGGTTCATCATCAAGTGAGCTTGTTTTAAGTGCCTCACACGGCTGAACCGAATGGCCAGTGGCTCACGACGAAACAGAGCGAGGGTAACCTCACACAGGTGACTGCCAGACTCTTGAGTTAACAGGAAAGAAATATTTCCGTGCTTAACTTGGCCCGGAGCGCTCAACAGACCTGCCTCTGCTTAGTTTTTCTGTCCGCATGGCTGAACACTGGTACCGGACCAGTATGGGAAGAGCCAAAAGACTTCTCAAAAGCCTCCTGTGATGTGTCGGTGGTGACACCGCCATGCCCCTCAAACTGTTTCCTCTCCTTCCTGGATGCTTGTGTCCTGAGCTCATGGCCGCCTCCCTCGAGCAAAGTCGCCGTTCGGGAGAGCCTCGGCATTAACCATACCTAATGAAGGAGAAGCAGACAATCAACAGAGGCTCACCGACACTCACAGGCTCAAGGGCCAGATCAGGGAACATGCCAGCAGCTCAATACGTTCAGCAGTTTACTGCGATTCTTGGCAGAAGTCAGGCTCAATTTTCAATTAAGCGCAAAAAACCCCAACGAGGAGTGGATTTTATCAAAGCTGACAATAACAGGCTCCTTTCGGGACCTTCTTATGCGAGCTGCTTCCACAGACTGAGAGGATTGTGTTTGTAATTTCCCTACTGGAAAGTTTGGGGTCATTTTGGTCTCATTGTTTTTGTTAAGTTAAGTAATGACTCTTAGCTCAAAAAGTGTGTGAATATAACAGCGAGCACACATTCCCTAAAACCTAGCACTTCCTCTGATATGATCTTATTTATGCGATTCTGAAAACTGAAACGTATATCGCTCCCTCTCGCTGCTTGAGCGGACGGACGGCTCCTTGGCCTGACCTTTATCAGAATATTTGGACAGTGTTGGTGAGCTGGGAGCGACGCCATCTGGAAATGGCCCTTGTCATGTGGACTATCCTTCAAGGCGGTGGTCCCGATGTTTCGCCTCTCTTCTAGCAGCTCATACTTTTGGGTAGTAAAACACCGGGGGCCTATCGATGCTCTGAAGCCTCACAGCGTGGCCCATCCGTGCCAGCGGTAAAGGACAAATGTGCCAAAGTCTGCTGGGTTTGGCGCTTTTCTCGCCCCCTGGCTTCCAACACCGATGTATCCAGCTGAGGTACAATAATTTGACACCTCTTAAGCAGCAGGACCCTTTAGCGTGACAACCACCGCTTTGTTTTATACCCCTGCCTATTTTGAACGCAATAAAAAATTACAGTCAGCAACATCCAAACTGTGTTTTTATCCACTTTGGACTTTTGCCCCTCCCCACACCCCCTTCAATCTCCTTTATCCCTCCCTTTCCTATGTGGGGATTTAACGTACACTTTGTGGTAACCTTGCTAAGTTATCAATTTTTTTCTATGTTCTCTGAACACTGAATAAAGGCTTGTTTCTGTGTGCCTAGCTTGTTAGGACTTCAAGGACAGCTCCCTCCATCTGGCAGGGAGTATTTCGTGGTGCCAGTGTCGGGTTAACTGACACTCCTGCACTTAAACTAATGGCAGCGAACAGTCATCTCCCATGAGGTGCTCACCTTGGAAAAAATCGCCCCAGCTCCCTCATCCCCAATCATAGTGGTGCTCTCGCCACCCACTGAATGAAACCGTGGGCATGAAAAGGGGGATTGTTTCGCTATTCAGGCGCGTATAAGGGGGAAATGAAAACATGTAATACGCATGTCCTCTCTCGGATTCGCCCTCCCCCCGAATTCAATGAGACGTTGAGAATGTGGGAAGAGTAAAACATCGTGCAACTATAAAAACACACAGTCAGCAGATCTTCATTAATAAAACATCATCGGGGATGGAAACGCGCTACTAGATTTTCTTGGACAAACGAACGAAGCAACAAAGTCTTGATTGTAGTCAAATACTAAATATCCAGATGCTTTAAGAAAATATTTAAGAAAAACGTCCGACATTAGGTCTTAACCTCGATCCTCTAAATTGATGTGGAATGGCTTAATTTGGGCTTAGATCTGGCCAAAATCTTGCAGTTCATAATGCAACCTGACTCACAAATACTTCCTCGAGATATATATACTTTTTGTAACATTAGGTGATGTGATTCAAGGCATACACCTATATGAAGCTATATTGTTATCTCCGCCAGGTGAATGTCGGAGGAGATCATGCAATCGCTCGAGTGTATGTGTATGTGTACATGTGTGTGTATGTAAGTGTCTGTGTGTGCGTCTGTGTGTGTGTGTGTGTGTGTGTGTGTGTGTGTGTGTTCCTCCTCTCCTCGCTTGGTTCAGTGTGGCTGGGGTTGCCAGATTGGTCGCTTTGCCACCCTAGATGGCCTGTACATGGCCTGTGGCTTGGGTGGCAGTTAATTGGCCATCAGTTGATCTGCTGGGCGACAGTTTATCTGGCAACAAACCCCGCAACACTACCGTAGACATATGTTTTGCCTGTAAGGGAAGTCAATGTTAACGTGTGTTGTGTCCAAATCTGTTCTCCCATTAGCTGGTGTTTCCCGCTGTGGGTCCCTTCGTAGTTGGGTTTCGGTTTGGCGCCATGGTTAGGCGTAGCGGTGCCTGGCGGAGATCTGCACTCTACTTAGTGCACTTATAGTTTGTTGTTCCTTTATTTTTTAAATATTTCTAAATGACTGGTGCCTTTCAACAAGGTGAAATCTGTTCTGTTTCACCAGATGTTTGTTTGGTTTTGGTTGAGAGCAGTTTCACATGTAACTATGGCTTTCCATTAGCTCGTGGATCGTGCTTACACCTACTACCATTCACATCTCTTGCAGATTTAAGCATTAATAGTCACTTTCCATCTGAAGACTAATTCAAAATGTCTACAAGTTTGGGGATCAAAAGCACGTGTTCATTTGAAATTGTAGCCAAGTAAACAAATAAATCTCTGTTGGTAACAACATGCAAAATGGTCACACCTGGCTGCACACCAGTTTTGAGGGAACTTCCTGGCTAGCATCATTTGGTCAAATAGTCCACCCCATGGCTAATCATTCCAATCGCATCTGATATCAGACAAGATAAAGATGCGACCTAAACCAGAAAATCAAGGCAATTTTCCTTCATGTTCGCAAATATGTAATGGTTTAACTATGTGAAAAGTTTCATTTTTGGAGAAAAACAGACATTCATATAATCACATCTTAATTTTTGTCCATGCACATTAGGCTTTCAAGGGATTTCTTTTGCACACGTCATCTGACTCATAATCGCCTATCTTTGCCTTGCCACTGGAGCCCTATATGGCATTAGGCTACAATGTTTCCCACTGGATTTCCCAATGACCCTTCTTGTTATTTGACAGCATTTCTGGCACTCCTTGGGAGATAGTCTATTTCCATCCAACCAGGGAGAGCCTGCAGCATAAACATCTACAGGTGAGTCCAGGTCTCTTAGAGCGATGGAGTGCAGCATCACAACCCCGTCCTCCTCTGAACCCCCTTCTCAATGGAAACCTAAACAGCTTTTTAAGAATGAAGAGGTTTTTCAGTTTGTTGCTAAATATAGGCCGGCCCAGTGGGAGGTGGCAGGTTCCAGAGCCATTTTCAACAAAGATGAGCCCCAGGTCCTGCCCAGGGCCCGGCGGGTGGTGACTGCCGGTGGTCCGTCTTTCTCTTATGCACCGGCTCTTAAGTAAACACTGCAATCCTGCGGTCAACTACAGCATGGCACCGAGCGAAAGGACTCACTGTGCAGCTACACACAGCTATGGTGTGTTGTCTCCTCCGCCCCTGCTCCATCTTCCCCCCCTCCCCGTCCCAGAGGCCTGGGCAGGGGTCGAGGGCCAGTGACAGACCTTGATGTGTGATCCCAGAAGAACCCTGCTGGGAACTCCTGGTGGGGGCAGTGTTGGACTTCAGCTCCTGGACCTCTCAGGTAACCCGTTTTCCAACGTGGAAAAAAAGGTCTAAATTAAGAACGTAATCGTGTTTATTATGGCAATTCATTGTTTTGAGCCTCGGCGGTCCTTTAAGTAGGCGATCTGTATCAGACTTCAACCAGTGAAATCTGTCAGGAGGGACCGGCAAGATTAACGAGCCATCGTCCACTTATAGCTGTCTTGAATTTGTCCTTTGACCATCATCATTGAATTATATTATCAACATGTATAAAATGTGCAAATTTTTACATTCCATTGACAGAAATGAATTATTACGGTTTAACTACATGTATTACTGTCAAATTGGGTTAGAGCTGAATGGAGCTTTTTGTGTCGGTTAAAATGACGCCATATTTGATGTATTTCTGTGGGTCATATGGAAAAATGTTATCAAATGAATCATGTTTGACATCTGACTTGAAATGAATGACGAAATATGCACGATATATGCATCGAATTCAAAGGATTAGCATGTTGGGGGATTCAAACGCTTCTGCATGTGCATGACAGCCAAAACATGTCAAGTTCGGGCCAGAAAACATCTGAAATTGTAATGTTTTATCAGAGGGGAAGCCACCCCAGGATAATAGCCCATTAATCACCAGGATCATATCCAATAAAGTGCCAGATTAATCAGCATAGAGGCAAACTGACAGCCCCAGTCTTTTCCAGTGAGGGAAACAAGGGGCAACAGGTAGGCCTTTATCCATTGAGCTCTGTTCTTGCATGGCTCCCCTGCACATGGAGATCCTAATTTGGGGAGGCTCAGTGGCTACCTGTAAGGACCACAGGGGTGGCAAATAGCAGGGCTGTGGCTTTCTGAGCTTCTTAGTGGTGCAAGCAGAAGGATTTACGGTAACTCTCAGACAAGCGTTCACAGCTTGGACTCTTGGCATGGATACGATATTGTCCCTGGCCAAGCATCAAACCCACTGAACCCGAGGTCCAAAAGTACCTACACAAAAAAACCCGAGGATGTTTGAATGATAAATCGCCGACATTTAGTGGCAGAACAAAAAAAAAACATTGGCCTTGCTGGGGATATCAATTTTAATTTTAATTCACACCGAAGAATGCATACTGGGTGGCTTGATTGACCATAGATTGCCTCCTGCCCTAATTGACGCACGCTTCCCTTTAGGCCAGAATATGGGGTTTCCTGCAAATGAAGCACAGGTGCAATAGTGAAAAGAAGGTTTTGGAGGAGGGCAACAAATGCCAAAGGGGGTGACACAGAATACAAACCGTCATTTCAGGGGCTTTGACCTAATTGTCTTTACGTTCCTGTCTTCTCCTTCTGGGACACACCATTTATTTCTCTATGTAACCCAACCCTCTCTTAGTGCCTGCTTTGGCTTGCCATCCCCAATACCTCTGGTTTTGATAAAAGAGAAACCAGTTCTGTGAGATTTCCTGAGTTCAACGATAAAACCATATGGCAAAAATAGCCCCGAGAAGTTAATACGGCTAACATGCCATAAAACATAATGGATAAATCAAATAATCCTCTCTGTTTTAAGGTGGGTTTAATACGATGTGGTTGGGGGATGTTGTCTCGCTATACGTTACATGTTCGAAAGCCAAATTCACATTCGGGCAAAAAAGCATCATATAGGTTTAATGCAGTGTTTTTATTAGTGTGTGTGGACGGCCGAGGATGCCAAGGGTTGCTTTGCGAAAGCCGCAGCACTGAATTTAAGGTCAGAGAGGATGTGCCGAGCCAAACAAACCAACCGCCAACTGAGCCAAACAAACCAACCGCCACCCTGGAGAAAAAGGCCCCGGTGCTAATATTAGGGGGAAGACTGATTACAGTGCTACTATTAGGTTTTGGCGTCGATTTTTTGCAAGTCCAAAGTAGGAACGCCCTCAGCACTTTCTCTTTGGTGTCCATGCCCTCGCTCCTCAATGGCACACTACATGATATTATAAAGAGCCAGACCAAACATGCCAAAGCAGACCACAGGGTTACTCACAGCCCCTGCACATTCTTTTGAGGGTGAAACGTGAGCCAGTCCTATTTTTCAGCAGCTTGTCAGACTCAGTGTGGCGCACGGAGGTAAACTAGGAGGGAGAACTGTTGTCACCTTTTCTATAGCTCTTATTTTTTTTCTCCTCGCGTACACGATGGCAACCTCAGGTGTCAAAATGAGACCAGATGGGCGGGTCGGGTGACCAGCCGCTGTGGAAATGGAAAGCTAAGACGCGCAATATCAACACTTGCCTGCAAATGGAAATCTGTTTATTGTTGGCGACGCTTCTGCAACAAGTTGATGATACGGCATTCATAGAGATCTCGACGGCGCAGATACAATAAATATAGAAACCACACATGCATGCAATATGATAGCATGTTTGAGACTGGCCTTCATGCAATTTGACAACATAACTATATCTGGGATTAATTCAGAAAGAAATTGTAAGCAACTAGCAACTAAAAGCAACTAAAGCGTGTGCACGTCCAACTGTGTGCTGCGCTAAAGATGCTAACATTGCTTTGCTGGATGATGTCTGCAGGCAGCACCGCATCTTCAGTCTCCCCCCTTAGCTGTTTCCTACCTCCATACGTTTGGAGAGCGACGTCTTTGTTGGACAGCATCATCAGAGGCTTGGATCGGAAAACACTGTTGGCCATTCAATATGTCCGAGCTTGTCATCAAATGAAGGTCATTTTGAAAAATGCTTGTTATGACTGCTGCTAAGCGTATCCACCCACTCTGTGGCCCAGTAGTGAGGAGGGACAGAGCGGAGGAAGTCTCTCAGTCAGTCAGGTCATACTTCATCTCAGCAGGCAATCCTGCACTGCTGTCTGCACTGGAGGGCAGCCACTGCCAGTGGGTCATATGGAGCAGCAGTGTCCTTTGCCTATACCCGCTAATTGGTGACAAGTGCACAGGAGAAGAGCAGACAGCCCACGAAACATGTGGGGGGGAAAAAACACTTTCTCACACTTGCAAATCACATTTTAAGAAAGGAGAAAATGATGTCTTGCTGAATAGCTGAGGTAGACTCAAACTTTGTATTCCCTCATCGTGAAGTGTTCTGATGATATATGTGAGACGCCTACCAACGCAAGAAAAGCACATTCATTCTTTGACCTTTTCTATACAGTCTCTCCTGGGTTCAACACAATACAACAGAAGAAGAAGAAGAAGAAGAAGAAGAAGCAGCAGCAGCAGCAGCAACGGTATAATTTGCAAATCCATCCATCCATCTAGTGTCCTCTAGAGAGAGAGTGGCGTCAGCGGAGGACCAAAATGCGAGACTCACTAGCCAATGAACAGCCAGGAATGGGTCTCGTGCTACTTTTGCATGCTAAAATAAAGCTGATAATGTACAATTTGATTCAAGGGGGGGGGGGAAACCCTTTCAGAGTAGTACAACACAAACTGTCTATTTTGCTGCAACTCGCGAGCTTTTGCGAGCCCCCTTCCTGGCTGTTCATTGGCCACTGAGTCGCACATTTTGGACCTCCGCTGGCGTCACTCTCTTACTAGAGTGCTCTGTTCAGGCGGTGTCGACGTCATATGGATCAGCGTGGGGGAAATCCTCCCGTTTTCCCCCACGGCCACACACACACACACACACACACACACACACACACACACACACACACACGTTACCGGAGGTAACGTGACCAACTGTATCTATTGCATTCTGTTGAGGCTACTGTCAGTGCACAAATTGGTATGTCATCCTCTTATACAATG
>NC_139652.1:11478521-11493926 GCF_964638095.1 Poromitra crassiceps
GGAGACCCACCAAACAAACACACACACACTCTCTCTCACACATGAGGAGGGGTGGGGCGGGCTGAGGACGGAGAGAAAACAGGATTTGTGTCTATGGATGGAGGTCCGGCGTTTGAACATTTTTTGACTGATGGGCAGCTAAAGAACACAGGCCCGTGCTTATTAGAGAGACGGAGGTCTGCCAGCTCTGAGGGATGCGTGGGCATGTCCTCCTCGGTAAGTGATCAGGTGTTTGACTCTGTCTGCTAGGAAGGAAGTCCTTATTAATGTTGAGGAGGAGGCCGAGTCCCAGCAACCTCAGGCATGCCTGCCCACACACACACACACGCGCGCACGCACGCACGCACGCACGCACGCACGCACGCACGCACGCACGCACGCACGTATGCATGCACGCACAACACGTACGCACAACACACACACACACACATGCACACGCACGCGCACACACAACACGCACGCACAACACGCACGCACAACACGTACGCACGCACAACACACACACACACACACACACACACACGCACGCACACACACACACACACTCCCATCCAAATAGCACAGGCCTGCACACTGCGCTGTGGTTCGTTACCGTAGGAGAGGAGAGTCCAAGGTGTTCTTACAGGAAAAGGTCCTGATTGGGAACAGATATCTACGGCTGTGAAGGTGTTAGAATACATCTATGGACGTCTTTTATGCTAGGGGTGTGTGTGTGTGTGTGTGTGGGGGGGGGGTGGTGTGGGGGATACAGCATAGTATCGCGATATTTTGCGTGGCAATATATCGTATTGCACGAATGCCGAGTATCGCAATATTTTATTTCTATAAATTGTCAAGTGCGTGCAACATTTTATGACAGTCTTGGTCAGTTTGTCTGCTCGACACTCCCATTTTGCTGCAATAAAAACTGATTGCAGTGAGAGGAACAGGCTGGAAACTTTATTCGATAAAACAGATGTTTACAATAACGTTTTTTTCCCGTTGTGGACATAATTTGGCTTTGAAAAAAGGTAAGTTTAGCGATATATTGCGATACTTTTAAAACGGCAATAATATTGTGTGACTTTTAGTATCGTGATCGCATCGTGGGGACTCTAGGGATTCCTATTTTACGCCTCCTCCCCTCCTCTTTACACTCAGTCTAAACACTGTTTTGGGGGGGCTGACTTGGGAATCCCCTGTTCCATTCACTGACTGGACAGAAATGCCAGCGACCCGTGAAACGAGCAGATCACACCTACACAACCACTTCACTCCCACCATTAACACTGAACTTTAAAAGTCTTACAACAGCTCCTTTTCCCCCCCCTGGTAATCCATCTGCGCCACAAAGCTCACCTCTCCTTTGGGACAATGTAATATAAACACATTCAGCGCGCCTCAGTATTTCCAACGCCACCCACCACCACACACAAGCCATAGCCCATCCTAGAGAGAAAGGGGGATCTCGTTCTGAATCACCGCTTTATTTACTACTCTTTTTGAAAGCAACACTTTTAAAGCCTAATACCGTTCTGCTCGTACATTTCGCAGGCAATGAAAGCCCAGCCTTATGTTACGGGGTTGGTTGTGAGACGGCGGGGCAGCACAAAACAAACAGTCGTGCGCTCGGCCTTCCTTCCTTCGCTTTACAAGGAGAGGGGGGGGGGGGGGGGGTGCAGATTGGAGAAATATGTTGGCTGTTGTGAGCAAATCCGCTTCATAGATTTAGACTGTTGGAAAACCACAGTCGGACAGAAAACAAGCCGCCTGGCAAGTGCCCATGTTTGGATTACGGCTCAATGTTGATTTATCTCCTGCCCAGCGTGTGTAATCGAATGTCTAATGGACTCACTGTTCATTAGTGAATTAACACATTTTGAACATTTACATCACCGGGGCTAAGCATGTGTTTTCAATTGAAGAAAGAAAAAGTTATTTTGGAGTTTTTCGCTCAGAGGGTGGGGATATATTTTTCTCCTTATGAAGCATTCTGGAAACGATAGAATTACTGAACCGGTTTCATCAGCTAAAGGCCAAAATCCAGAACAACTCTAAAAAAATGATGCATCCTCAAGAATTAGAAGGAAGACTATTACTGTAATATTAAAGGCCCATAAGTCCATAAGTGCAATATGGCGCCCCCTATTGAAACACTATCACCCCTCACCTGCCTTTGTTTACGTAGGGATTTACTGGATTGAGGGGTATATAAAACAACAACTCTACAGTTTGATCTTTTGATGCAAGGATTGACAGTATGTGACAACTAAAGCCAAGTTCTTCATGTATTTTGAGCTTGTAAACGGTTTGTTTACATTTGTAATGCTTGTAAACATTGAGGTGAAACATACCTTGTACTTTGAGTTATAACTGGCCAAGAAAGCTCTAAAAAGCTTATTTTCCACCTCCAGGGCAAGAACATATGCAAATGAATCCAAAAAAGTGCAAGGTAACACATCAAAGTTCTGTCCCAGAGAAAACCTAATGGTCCTGCAAGATCAGAAGACTCCATTACCATCAGAACCAGAATCAGAATCAGAATCAGAATCAGAATCAGCTTTTTTGGCCAAGTATGTACACATACAAGGAAATTGGCTCCGGTTCGCTGACCATGAGTTTTTATTGGGACAATTACATTTTTAAGTGTAATTGTGTCTTATAGATTTTTCCAGTATTAAAAAAGAAGTACATTAGAATGTGGATTTTGGAGAAGTATAGCCATTATAACAGGTATCAATTCAGTGAGCATAGATATGGGATCTATTCATTCATAGTTACGTTTGCCAGTTTCAATTTTACTCATCAATCTAGTTGAATAGTGTAGGTCTTAAGAGAAATAAGCATCAATCTCCTATGTCTTGACTTCTCTCCTCCTTTTCATTTAGTGCTGGTGACTTTATGTCTAATTTCTGAAGCACAGAAAAACAATGAGTTAGATGACAAAATGCAAATGCATTTTTATGACTGTCTGTGTTTTGGGATATCCTCAATAACAAAGGATGTGGTCTTCAGTAAAAGAACATGATGTCATTGTTCACCACATTTGACGATCTTAGCTTTAATAATCCAACTGGAAAATATATTCATAAAATATAGGACAGATTTAGGCAGATTTAACAGTTCCTTTTATAAAGAGAGTTCTGCAAACACGACCACATATTCAGCCCTACTGTTGTAGTAATAACAATCAAACATGACAAGTCTGCATGACAAGTCTGTCTAAACTGTGCTTTATTACAACCAAACACCCACTACTATCGAATGAGAATTATTGACATCATCCTATTATAAGAATGCAAAGTGTGTGTGTGTGTGTGTGTGTGTGTGTGTTGTGTGTGTGTGTGTGTGTGTGTGTGTGTGTGTGTGTGTGTGTGTGTGTGTGTGTGTGTGTGTGTGTGTGTGTGTGTGTGTGTGTGTGTGTGTGTGTGTGTGTGTGTGTGTGTGTGATTGAGTGAGCCGAAATTGTGTCCACAGCTATGCCTTTTAACGTGTGATCTCTCTGAATATTTCAGGAAGTGTAAAGAGCACCCCCTGCGGGTGACCTAACAGATCCGGATTTTTTTAGGGCCGACAGAATGGGCAAAAATGGGCTGAGTAGTGGCCAGAATGAGTCACCACAGGTTCAGCACCATGGAGAGCTCCATTTGTTAGCTACTGATGGAGCACACCTGTGTGGAGGAGCACACCTGAGCGGAGGTGGAATCAGCCAGGGAAGTGGACTATGGAAACCCTCTGGGGAGAGAGGAGGGGCTGCATGCCAACTCTGAGCGAGGGCCTCGCCCGCCCGCCCTGCAGCTCGCCCACTGCACGTCACATTGGCCTGCAATAGCCTCACCCAGGAAGGATGACATCACTGATGACATCATCACTGACCTTATGCCTCAGCCAGGAAGGATGACATCACTGATGACATCACTGATGAGGTAATTAGGGCAATCACCGGGGACAACGGATGGAAACTAGCCTTGTGCTAAATCCGGCGATTTTTACACTTTTATTATGTTCCAGATGTTTTTATCTGTTCCATGGTTATTGTGTTCATTAATTTTGCATTGTCCCGTCAAAATAAATAAATCAAATCAAAATCTAATTGAAAAATCCAGCTCTGTCAGGTCACCCCCACAGCTGCTCTTTACACCCCCTGAAAGTTTCAGCCCAATATCTATAGATATCTCTATGTGTGTGTGTGTGTGTGTGTGTGTGTGTGTGTGTGTGTGTGTGTGTGTGTGTGGGTGTGTGTGTGTGTGTTGGTCCTCAGATCTAATGGAGGATTCTCATGTCAGTTAACGTTGCAGTATTCCTAAAGGGAATGACGTTAATTTGTGTTGTTGTAGCCCTACCTCAGACCAGCGTTGACAGAGTGAGAGCTCCTCTATTCTATATATCTCTCACTGAATCATCTCCTGGTTTGAGCTTCTTTTGAAGACAACAACTTGCCCTAATAATGTATTCACAGCTCCACTCGAAGCCTTCCCATTCTCTGGCCGGCCTCGACATCCTTCCATGGGTCACGGAGCTGTAGAAGGTGTACAGTGTTCTCCAGTTCTCTGAGAGCAGCAGAAAATGGAGAGGTGCAAAGTGAGGCTGTGGGGCGAAGCCGTGCCAGTGCGCCGTGCCCCTGCGAGGCGAGCCGAGCACGAGGCGGGTGGCCTCTCCCCACGCACGATAAAGCTGTCCAGAGGGCTGCCTGCTTCAGCATCCTGGTGTCTGTCTGCCAAGCGCCGCTAGCATGTCCCGGGGCAGGCTGGGGTAGGACAAGACCGCTCAACAAGGCCTGCGCATTGAGTGCAGTCCATTTAAAATAACCCTATGGATAAATAAATACGGGGACCTAAGTTCACTGTGCAGTAATTGGTCAGGAAACCGACAGAGACAAGCTCATTTAGAGTAAACGGATCAGCTTTGAGTCGGTGAAGTGCACTTGGCTCACGCGGTGCATTATAACCATTTGGAAATTTCAAGTGTAGCTTAGCTTCTCCCCACCCCCCCCCCCCCCCCCCACTGTTTGAATATTCACTGAAATGTCTCCTAGATATACTTTTCTCACTGGAAAAACAAAACTGTATCTGTTCGTAAATATAGAATGCTGTTAAATATAGAAACAGTTAGAGAAAGTGCTTATGGATGATGTAAGAGCAAATTAAGTTAGGGAAGGAAAATAAGGCAAGTCTGACCAATTCCGATAATATTACTTTAGTCTCTGAATGTGAACTTTTTCTCCTTCAACTGCATGCATGGGCACGTACACACACACACACACACACACGCACACACACACGCACACGCACACACGGACACACAGACACACACACACACGCACACACGCGCACACACACACGCGCACACACACACACACACACACACACACACACACACGCACACACACACACACACACACGGTGGTTAGTCTGGCCAACCTTGTTGACCCACTGGCTTAGCTGTGGTTACACGCTGTACGCAAAGCACTCATTAACGGTTTGAGCCTGCTCTTCACTTGTGCAAACAAACAGACTGGGCCCGTCATTACCGTAACGCCATGTGTGTGTGGTCTCCTCAATCAGACTCCTATTGATTCTCCTCGTTTTCACCGAGGCTATAAGCAAGGCCCGTATGAAATAGCCAGATTTGTCAAGCGAGTGAAGTGCTGGAACATGCCGACGACTTTGTGGCATGTTTCAACAGTTCATACTGGCTAACACATTTTTCATCGGCCCTCAAATGCTGTACAGTAGTTGCGGTGGCAGAAGACTTGTTCCACAGGCGATGCCATGGCATCACCACAAGCCACAGAACATCAAACGCCACAGAGGGGTTTTATGTTGTGCGTAAAATGCCATCATAACCGAGAGCCGCTTACCCCTCTCAACCGACTGCACTCTCTCGCCCTCAGACAGAGCTATCTTTACATGGGCAGAGAGAGATGCCGAGAGAGAGAGAGAGAGAGAGAGAGAGAGAGAGAGGCTCTGACTGTGAGCTCTGCTGCTGCGTGTGTTGCTTGGCAGCCGGGCAGAAGTTTATGGTAATGTTTTGGGTGATAGGTCAGGGGCAGGAGGGTGGCAACCATCGGCGGTGGCTGTGTGGTGACTGTGTGGGGTTTTCGGGCCGCGCGCGTCCAGCTGGCCTGGGGTCGGTCTGCCTCTGAGGTCAGGGGGAGTGAGAGGGGGCATCAGACGCGGTGGGGGCAGCGTGCTATGCGGTTTGGGCGGGGGAGAGTGAGGAGCCCCCCTCCCCAGAGCCCTATGGAGGCTAGGAGCACAGGACCACTGCACAGTCAAGTCAGACACCCCCAGCAGAAAACATCTGCCAAGGGAGAAAATGCTAATGTTGCCACCTCATAAGGCCAGGTCAAAGACTCAGGCTTTTGGACTTGTTTTTCTGCTGCATGAATCACTCTGAATCACATCTAGGGTGTGATCAAACATCCACCATTTAAGCATAAGACTAAGACTATATTGAAGCAAGTCCCACGTTCAATAGACGACTCCAGTTCAGATGAGAGCCGAGCTTAGCCAGGCAGGAATCACTTCGTCTTAAAAATACATTTTACAAGCAAAATGTCCAATGGGCAGATATTTCCTGCCTGAGAAATAATTATTTAATGTACCTGCGCTCTAGACCGAGCCTGGACAACATGCTTTTGTCCCAGCAGGACCTCCGCGACTCACTGTCTCCACGAGCTTGACATTTATGGCAACGTAAAAAAAAACACAAGTTGTAAATAAGAAAAATCAGCCCGCAGGTACAGCCTCATGTGGATCATCATATATCACGTAGCAAAAACAAGAAACAGACAAATCTCGCAGCGAGTTCAGATCAAATGAGTGACAGAGGGAGCTCGGCCATGTTTTGCTAACCCAGAGCAGGCATTAGGTAATGTTCAGGATGTATGCTTCTTAAAGTGTGTGCAGGACTGACCCTTTCGTGACATCCTGACATAACCTGCGCATTGTGCATTGTAGCTAAAAGAGAAAAAAAGAAAATGGAGTCTAGATTTGCTCTTCATAGCTAACGTAATAATATAATAGATTGCATGTGAAGGTATGAAATGTTGCATTGAACAAAGATTTTTAAAATACTTTTCTAATTTCTAACACTTTTGAACGTTTAGCATGAGTTGCATCTGAATCATTATTGATATCCATTTTTGAGGCCTTTCATTGATCCACCATAAACACTCAAAACACTTGCTTGACCAAGTACATCTAATGTACTTGAGCCACTGAAAGGGATTTTCAACAACTAGGCATCTCGCGCGCTATGCGCTCAATACCTAGGCTCGCCCGCTGCGCGGCCTCGCCGCCCTGCAGCTCGCCGAGCTGGCCCTGCAGCTTGCCCGCTGTGCGGGCTCACTTGCTCTTATGACCACTGCAGCCTCGCCTGCTCTATGACATCATCACTGAGACATCACAGATGACATCACTGATGACAATTAGGGCAATCACCTCATTAAAAAATCAGGCTCCGTCAGGTCACCCGCACAGCCCAGGGGCGGAAGCCATCATCTCCGTCTGGTTCCTCCCAAATAGAGAGCCGCAGGGATGACATATTTTTGTAGGCTGAATGCGGAAGTCCCGGACTTCCTGGTTCTACACTGTTTCTGTCTATGGGATTTTTGAATGGGTTTTTGGCGCGATGCTTCAAATAATGTCTGTGGGCAACGCAAGATTAATCAAACGCGAACCAAGGTTCAGCGGGATAATCTTCACACATGAGGACCACTTTCATGAGTTTTGTAGCGTAAATGCGAGCCCTAGAAGTAAAAAGCTCGAGCTAAGCTAATCCAGAACTACACACTGTCGCATAGGCTTCCATGTCACGTCAGCACTCAACCTGGACTGTTGTTGATGTGAGCACTGATTACCCCGGGCTGAACGGGGCTGAACCAGGTGAGGGAAAGATAATTTCCGTGTTCGTCCTTTGAGTGGTGACGTTATTGACGTATATATCCCCATCGACTCAAAAGTGTAGTCTCATTTAGCCGTTTGCTAGCTAGCCACCCTTTTAACAGCACATAAAAGCTTCAAAACTCATAAAAGTGGTCTTCATGTGTGAAGATGATGTTACTAAACACTGGTTCGCGTTTGATTAAGCCAGCGTTGCCCAGAGAGATTATTAGAAGCATCGCGCCAGAAACCCATTCAAAACTCCCATAGGCGAAAACTGTGAAGAACCAGGGCTGTTAGCATCGATGATTTCCGGACTCGTTACTGCGGCTCTCTATTCTACCTACTATACTCCCATCACTTATAGCCTCAGACTGATGACATCACTGATGACATCATCACTGATGACATCTCTGATGACATCATCACTGAACTATAGCCTCAGCCTTAGGGCAATCAGCCTTAGGGCAATTAATCTGCCCTAATTTAAAAATCCGTCAGTCACCCACACGGGTGCCCTTTACGCACCCTGAAGGTTTCAGCCCAATCGCACGTAAAACGGCATAGCTGTGGCTGAACACAGAACTTGAAACAAACAGTGGACAGAGCCCACATACTCAATTATAGATAGATGGCTAGTAAACATTCTTAGCCAATGGCGGCCATCCATAATAACTATGCAGGCCTGTTTCAAGATTCAAGATTCAAGATCATTTTAATAGCCATAGTGCGTAATCATAATGACAAATGAGGTGCACAAAGTGGGGACAAAGTATTTGTGGCGGCTTTCGGGGTCTCATTGAAGAGGCGGCTGGCAGTTGGGAAGAAGCTGTCTCTGTGACGGGAGGTTCTGGTACTGCAAGACGTCATCAGTCTTCTGCCGTGGGGAGGATCCTGAATGACCTGGATGGGTGGGGTCGGCCATAATTTTCTGCTTTAGCATCCTGGCAGTATGTGTAGGTCCTGAAGGGATGGCAGGCTGCACCCGACCACCTTTTCAGCGTGGCGGATGATGATGCGCTGCAGTCTGGAGATGTC
Source organism: Poromitra crassiceps (assembly GCF_964638095.1). NCBI lineage: Eukaryota > Metazoa > Chordata > Actinopteri > Beryciformes > Melamphaidae > Poromitra > Poromitra crassiceps. The sequence goes on from NC_139652.1 coordinate 11,487,425, forward strand.
CTTGCAGGCAGCAGCAGCATACCAGACGGCGATGGAGGAGGTGAGGATGGACTCGACAGGTGGAGGTAAGTGCCAACGCTGCCTTTGGCACCTTGAACTTCCTCAGCCGCCAGGAAGTGCATCCTCTGTTGTGCCTTCTTGGTGAGAGCTTTGATGTCCGACTCCCATCTCAGGTCCTGATTGTTGAGCCCAGGAAGCGAAAGGACTCCACAGTGTTGTTGACTGTGGAGTCACCCGGGGTGATGGGGGGGGAAGGTGGGGCTGCGTTCCTCCTGTAGTCCACAACCATCTCCGCTGTCTTTTGGGCATTGTGCTCCACTGTTTATAAACGATAGTGTAAGGAAAGCTTTTACAGCCTCAGTCAATAAAGAACTTGTGTTTAGCTTGCAGTCATTTCATGCAAAACTCGGAGAACAAATGTCGGCGTAAAAACATACTTCCATGAATCACTATTTAAACAAAATCAGTAGCAGGGTAAGCATTTCAACAAGCCGAGCCATACTGTAATTATACGTTGGATCTTTATACACATTTCTTTGCTGTGACCCAAAGTAAATTGCATTAGGAGCTCTCTATCTTTCAAGCACTGATTTCATTTCATTGTCCAGTATCCAGGATCAATGCGGCAAAACGTGATCTCGAAACAGGTGACAGATTTGAAGCATCAACGAACCCCACCGACCAAAAAGAAAACAGCGTGCATCCATTTCAACATCTCCTTAGCTTATAATGTATAAAACGCTGCCTCAGTAGCAGAGCTGTTGAAATAGCTGAAATGGGGGAGAGAAGGTAAAGTGGAATAAAGAGCATTCCCAAGATGACAGTTATGATTGGTAGGTGTGAATGATTAGCACAAACGTCTTCCAACTGGCCACAATGCCACTTTATGGAGCATACCTCGAGTGAACTAACCAAAGCGGCGTATAACTCACAGTTAAGAAACCATTAAGGGAAACAGTAACTCTGCAAAAGTCGTTTTTCAAGTGAGGTTTTCCAGGCTAACAAACCTACTGTAAAGGCTCTCATCTGAAGAAGTGGCCAAGCTATCAAAGCGCCTGGCTGCGCCATAAAGGGACCATTATCAAGTACATTGTAAAGCCTCCACTTTGTTCTTTGAAGCAAAAGCTATAGACTCGGTTATGGATGACACGTGAGATCTTTATTGATTTGTCCAATGTCATGTTCAACAGAAACTGCACTCAAAGTGTGAACCATGCATGGATATATACCGGTTAGGGATGTCACAATATATCGTCCCACAATATATCGCGATATCAAAACGTGACAATATGTATCGTTGAGATGAAATCTCATATCGTGAGAAAAAGAAGCTGAACATGGTGGCACTGATCTGCATCTGATTGCATGCTCGCTCTCCTTTTCATTGCTTTGTTTGAACAGACGAGGGACGTTACAGACACGGAGGATGAAAATGGTGAAATGACTCAAATTAGCGTGCAGGATGCCCCCTCAACTTACAAAACCATCACAAAGAATTTTGTTAAAATATCGTATCGTATCGTTATCGTGAACCCAATATCGTGTATCGTATCGTATCGTGAACTGAGTGTATCGTGACACCCCTAATACCGGTACATCTTTTTTTTCTTACATGTCATGGATGTTTTCCGTATTCATTGTTAACTTTTCGCTTCACTCCAATGTTCAAATTTCATGATAATCATCAGAGTTAAGGGTCGATGTAGCCAATGTATGACAATCTCAGACTGTGACAATGACACACTCAAATTGGGGTGGGGGAATCGTGGATTTCTGGCACGTTCAGGATCGCAATGTGCACGCAAAGAACATCATTTGTCTGAATGTAACGCTACAACAAAAAAGGAGGAACTGTGCTGTAAGCGAAGGCACGATTAATGACATAATAGGGTGGGCCATTGCAGGGAATGGGTACAACGCACATCCCAAAAATAGATGCTGAACTCTGAATTTATATATGAAATGAGTTGGGTGTTTCTCTGGATTCGCGTGTGTGTATGAGCTGGCTTGGAACAGGGGAGTGCAGAATTCTTTGAAAGGGGTGTGGGTGGGTGCATGTGCTCCGTATGTGTGAATGTGAAGTAGGTGCAGTGTGAAAAGGATGAAAAACGGACAGGAATACTGTTCTGTGTTGAGAGTGCAATTTAGCATGAATCAAAAGCAGCTTTCCTGGCTCCCAGGCTTGTATGCTGCTGTCTGCCAGGAAATGGGATTTTTTTTTCTTCTCGTATTTTTTTGCAGGTAAAAGTCTTTGCAGAATGGAATCAAATGAGGTATTTTTTCCCCCTACCGAACGTTAAAGTGTTAGAAGTTTGGGGCAGACCAGTTGGAAACGGAATAAAGCTGAATTTTGGAGACAGCAGGGGGGTCTGCCATATATTGGTCCCAACTCCAAACCCCTTCTGGACCCCTTGCTGAATTGAATCATGACTGCTTGTAAAATACTGAGGCCTCTATTAAGTAATTTGCCACCCACTGGGTATACGGTTTAGCCTCAAGTGATTCTACTAATCAACACTACATAAGTACTAAGTAGAAAATAATTTACGAGTTTTATTCGTGAGAAGAAATGCACGTTATTCCGTCCAGGAAAATGCTCTATGTAGGTAATCACATAGTGTAAATTAGTCAGGATTTTGAATGGGCTCTATTCATGTAACCATTATGCAAACAACCGTAACAATTTATATTGGTCAATATGCAGAGATCGACACGATTTATTCATATTTATGATTCTGCGTGTACCTTACATTGAAAATACATTTGCTGTTGCTGATTTTTTAAAATAACATTGTAAATAACAGTAAATATATGTAACTTATAGAGCTGCTTCAATCAATGTTTCGTTCAGTTTTAGTTATTTTCACAGTGACATAAAGAAGCAAAGTCATTAGAAATTGTGATTTAATAGTTAAAAAACTCAAGAAAATAAAAGTAAAATTACAAATCCTATATTAAAATTGGCAATGTTTGTTTGTTTGTCTGTCTGTTTAAATTTTTTGTGCCGGTCACAGCTATGCCGTTTTATATGGGATCGCGCTGAAACTTTTAGCGGGTGTAAAGAGCACCCGTGCGGGTGACCTGACGGAGCCAGATTTTTGAATTAGGTGATCGCCCTAATTACCTAATGATGTGATGTCATCAGTTATGTCATTAGTGACGATGTCATCAGTGATGATGTCATCAGTGATGACGTCATCAGTGACGATGTCATCAGTGATGTTATAAAGTCCCAGAAGTGATGTCAACAGTGATGTCACTATTTGTCTGTTTCCATTTTTGTGCCGGACACAGCTATGCCATTTTACCTGCGATTGGGCTGAAACTTTAAGGGGGTAAAGAGCACCCGCGCGCGAGATACCTAGTTTCACAAAAAGCCCAAATAGCTTTATGGAAAATAAAACAAATGTTAAAACAAACAAAAGAAAGAAACCTCTGGACCTTGAGATTGCAGACAGAAGCAACATTTCCAAATACAGTTGATCAGTTCATGCTTTTTTACCTGATGGTCATCATGACCCAGAAGTATGTTGCACGTCCATTCAACAAGCTTGTAGACAAGATGGCCATAAAAAAAATTAACTGTTGACTGACTAATAACAATTGAAGAGCCATGAACTCAGAGCCAATCCTCTTTCATATTGTTTGGAACATAAAATACAATGCTTTAAAAACAGAGATCACTTTGAATAGGCCCTAAAATCACACTGTACCAAACAGGAATGTTGCTTATGAAATTTGTCAAAGTTTCATAGTGTGAGAGGAGCATGCAGTGTTTTGGCGTCTTGAATTCTGGAAAATACTTATTTAAATCAGCCATGAGCCCATGACCAGACTCGAAATAATTCCTAAAAAAGGCCCACAGTTTTTCTTGGTTTTCTTTTTTATATTCTTACAGAACAGCTTTTTGACGTCTTGATATTCAATACATTCCAAAACATCTTCATTTGCAACATCATTTTAAAACGAGAAAACAATGAGATGGCTGGTTCATCACCAACCATTATTTAGTAATTGGAAATCTGGAATCTGGAAATTGCTTAGTGATTCTATGGTGTTACTCAGTAGTTCACTGATTTCAGGGTATGATCAAATGCAACCAATAACCAGAGGGGATCTTCTAGGGGAATCTTTGGGTGGAAATGAACCCATTAAATCCCAAAATAGACCAAATGAAAGCATGAGGAAGATCATTGATGCTACCGTATATGACAGCAACAAATCATATGTGATTATGGTCGTAAAATATGTCATCACAACACGTTCACAGTAATATATTGAAGAGAAATACAATCTTAAAACCCCCAATCCACAATTTTACCACATTAGGGTTACAGCAGACTTGGAAAAGAAAGAGAAGAGGCTTTTAACTTCTAAACCAATCATAACTCATAAAATATAGATATATTCAACTCAACTCAACTCGACTCCAATTACCTGAATATCAAACCTTTTACAGATGTTGTGGGCATAAACAGCTCTGTCAATCAATTTGATGACGACAACTAGTTTTAGTTTTTAGGCTACCTCTTAGATTCCTGAGTGCAGCTTCAATGCACTTTCAACACAATTATAAATGCATAACACAACTGGATGCTTCGGGTTTGGGTGCAAACGCCCAATTTAATGTATGTATCCTGGGATTGTATAGCACTGCATCAATGCATAACTATCCATGTCCTTATGAGCTGAATGCAGGAGATGCCTCAGCGCCCACTGTAAACCATTGGGCGGTGAGCTGGTTGACTGAGGCAGAGTGCAGTGGGGTTGAATGGTCTGCAGTGAGAGGCTGTGGGTTGGGTTTCTCTGAGGTTATGGTCATTCTCCCCTGGGAAAGTGGTGAGGCCTGGCTGTTTACTTTGGAGTACCTCTGCCCCTCCCCTTATATAGCCTCAGCTCGCCAACCTATGATTACCTCCATTGGTGCACACACCTGTCACTTCTGACCCCTAAACCATGATTTAACAAAAAAAATCAAATTTATAGGCCGATCTTCGAAAGTAAAGCTAAGCTACACTAAGCTAAAAAAAAAAAGAAAGTTTAATTAAAGTTTGGGTGTTCTTCCTCTTCAGTTTTCTCTTCGTTTGAATGTTGCATGGGCTGGGCGCCACCTTGCCACTGCAGGTGTGTGTGTGTGTGTGTGTGTGTGTGTGTGTGTGTGTGTGTGTGTGTGTGTGCGCGCGTGCGTGTGTGCACGTGTGTGTGTGTGTGTGTGTGTGTGTGTGTGTGTGCACGTGTGCGTGTGTGTGTGTGTGTGCGTGTGTGTGTGTGTGTGTGCGCGCGCGCGCGCGTGTGTGTGTGTGTGTGTGTGTGTGTGTGCGTGCGCACGAGTGTGTGTGTGAAGGGTTTTGGGGCTGGAGAGGGTGTCAGGACTGCACTTAATGGGTAGGGGCTAAGGTAGTGCCTGCATCTTCACCCAAAGAGGAGTTCCACTTTCTCTCCCTCTGCCTCAGTCAGACAAACAGGCAGGCTGGGCTCACACACACTCTCACTGGGCTCCACCACACACGCTCAGCTCTCTCGCGTCGCTCCGGCCACCAGAGAAGATGCTTCTCTGGTGCCCTTCATGAGATACAGCTGAAGGACCGGCTGGTGCTGTGGCAGCAGTGCAGCTGATGCGCTGCTGCTGCTCCTGCTATCTTTATCTCTATGTTCATTGGGACGTTGCGGAGAAATAAATAGCTCAAATCACACACTGTTGGGAAGGCAACTGAATGGAGCAGACTCACAAGGGGGTTTCCCCACACTGCCCTCGCACCAATGGAGTTGGACAGAATTTTTGATTTGGCCAAATTGTATTTGGCAGTATAATATTTTTTGTTATTATTATTGCCTCTTTTTAGGATCTCTTTTTAAGAACTTGTGGACTGACTATTTTTGTGGATTCTCATTCTAAAGAATCACCACGTGTAAGTCTCTATTATCATTTATTCTTTTTAATACACTGTTTTATTGACACAAGTAATGCCAGGTGTGAGCGTTCATATCATTAGTCATAGTGTAATGTTTCTGGGCTGTCTTCTACACCGCTGGTGCCATAAACTGTTAAATAGCAGAGTAGCTGTTAAGCATTTGTGTCAAAAACAGTAGATGCAGTAGATGACTCTTGCTGTTGAAGTGAATGTTAGAATAACGTGTCTTGTATTCTGCAGATCGTAGGCTGCAGTGATGTGCTCCATAGCCATGCTCCAGCAGTGGAGCCTTGCTGTGTTCTTGCTCTGCTCCCCAGTGACTCTCTATGGGAGGCCAATTGATGCACTTAGTAGCAGAACGTGAGTTACATACTTTTTGGATACTTTTGTTGCATTGACTGCTCTGACCTCTGTTATTCTCTGTCAAAATTCACCACTTGAAAAAGAAATTCAGGAAAAAAGGATGAATGGATCGAAAAGTTGTGAAATATTGAACTTTGTAAATAAGACTATGGAGAACACGGAAACAGGGGAGCAAAATTGTTGAAAGATTATTGCCGTTTACAATGAGAACACACACCCACAGTCTG
>NC_139652.1:11494126-11531626 GCF_964638095.1 Poromitra crassiceps
GCATGACTGAGGCGTGAGAGACTCCAACCCACGGCTTGCTCAGTCTCGTCATATTACAGCCTCATTGGGGCTTTGCTTGTATGATTATAATCTGCTACGTTTGTATTTTTGTGTTTTAATACAATTTAATACTTCCTGGAGTTTTGCGAGCTATCAATCATAACATCCTCTTAGATCCATATTTATTTGGGTTAATCTATATGCACCTATAACCCTGAGTTACTTCACAACAATGCCATTATGGTTGAATCTCTAACCAGTTGTGTGCACAAGTATAGAGCTTAGGAGGAACATATTTATTGTCATGTAGTGTACCGTCACACAAATTGGGATGCTGAGTGGTCTGCTATTTGGTTGGCTCTTTCGTGTGCCGACTAATTGTACGCGTACAATCACGACCGACTCCCTGTTCACTGAATACATCTATTAGAACTGCTCTGCCATAATTTATTTCATGTTTCACGTTTCACGTGTGTATTTATTTTGTGAATGTATCATGGTGCTGCTGACTAAATTCAATAATGCACTTTAGTTATATCCTGTACATGTTCTCTTGTGGTTGATGTTTGATTTGATGTTTCTTTCTTGATGGTCATACTTTTCTTTTCCCACCTTAGAATCCCTCGTGGACTTGTAACTTATTGGATGCTTCATCAAACCCACTCTCATCATTTTACATTATAGTTTATTTTTGATAGAAAAAGCCCAAGTCAGGGGCTGTCCGACTCATTTGAAGTTCTTCACTTGCACTGAGAGCATACTGTACACATGTTTCCAAATAATCAAACATTAAAAATGTAGCCATTAGAAATCATTTGATTTGTAGCGTCTTTGTTTACTAGCATCATGTGGTTAGCATATTATGCTATTTGATCTACACTTATCCAAAGTGCCTTTAGTACCATGAGTGCATGCATGTACATTTTTAGCAAGGGTCGCCCCAGTGGGAGGGGGGACTGACCTCTAACCCCTGGTCTACCCCCAAAAAGGTATTTTGGTCACAGTAGTTGTGGCTTCTCTGTATTTCTTACAACAGCACTGTAAAATAGTGCTCAAATGCAATCGAGTGATGACAAAGCAGATGAATGTACAGTTAAATAAGAACATGGACTTTAGCCTATAAAAGTTTAGACATGTGTATCTACTCCACTGTACCCCTTTATGGAGAGCCAAAATGACTATTAATAAAGTGAACTTACATGAATGAACTGTAGTGGAAATCAGTGTTAATAGTAAAAGAAAAATGGTATTTATAGTTTTGCACACATGTCCCAGTTGTTCTGACAAACCAACACTTTTTAACACTGGACTTTTTATGTTATTAATTATTAATAATAATTTGGTATCAGGATTGCATGCACCAATTGGGGCTCACTGGGTCCAAATTGGGGGTCACTGTACCTGTTGCACCTCAAATGTAAGATACAAAAACCAACCAAACAACCAAAAACAGGGCAGCAGGTTGGCATAGTGGGTAGACAGATATAGGGAGTTGTTGTGTAGCTGATCCTGACCTTTGACCTCACTGTGGAGGCGGTGGGGTGGGGGGGGGGGGGGTGTCTGCTTTGAAGATCAATAGAATATCACACAGAAGCACTTGGGAAAGAAAAAAGAAGAACGGGAGCCGGGTCGGAGCGAATGGGTTGTATTTTTATGTGGTGCAAAGGTGGTGAATTAGGGAAGAAAAAAAAAGGCATCAATGTTTTTGTTGACTTTTCGGCACCGGCGACAGAACTGAACGAGGCTGTTTATGCCGCACTTGAGAACATGTGGCATTTTTAACAGCCACAGACTGAGCAGTCCAGACATGGTAATGGAGGGCAGAGCAAATGCATCAGTGTCAGCGATATCCTGTGCTAAGAGCAGCAGTGTACACCGAGGGCCATTAGCTGACACACGGTCATAAATGCCGGGGAACGGCCTGATAAAGCTGCCATCAGGAGCCTGCAGCTCACACCAAAGAAATCAATCTGACAACAGCAGGAGCATTAATAACTCCGGGAGGGGAGACACGGAGAACGTCGCAATCAATGGAGAGGTCATTTTTTTCCCTTTGGAGAGTATCCATCTTTTGGTGGTTAAGGGTGCTGATTTTGAAATATACCCTCTGTGCAGTGCAAACACATCCCAACAAACCATCTCCATAGAGAGAGAGAGGGGAGATATTTATAATGAATCTAATAGGTCAGGAAAGGTCAGTAAAACTTCTTATACCAACACAACGAGGGAGGCGGCTTCAGTCCAGAAGGCATTTCTACATATTCAATTCAATTCAATTCAACTTTATTCCAGACACTTAGGAAGGTCCATAGGAGAACATAACACTATACAATACAATACAAGACATAGAAAAAATATAAAAATACATACAATTTAGTCCCAGAAACATTCATACACACAGATATAATGTGAAGGTGTGTAACTCTGTGTCTGTGTGTGTGTGTGTGTGTGTGTGTGTGTGTGTGTGTGTGTGTGTGTGTGTGTGTGTGTGTGTGTGTGTGTGTGTGTGTGTGTGTGCGCGTGTGTGCGTGTGCGTGTGTGTGTGTGTGTCTCCGCTAAAAGACACAAACCACAAACATACAGTAGTACAGTAATACAAATCACTAAATCACACAAATTCAGAACACACATCACAAGAAAACCAACGCAAGAATGCACATAAAACAAGAAAATAAAACAAAAGTGACATCATCACTGATTTACTTCTCAGCAACTGGACAGAGGCCACCTTTCTCTTTAAAGCAAGTCAACCAGAATCAATTTGACCCGAGTGATGTTTGCCTTTCTTCCCTCCACATTCAGAGCAGTCACAGTTGTGATGACTCCCGAGAGGCTGAGAGCAGCTCTCCCTCCTCTCGTCAGGTTTAACAGGATGGATACAGACAGGGCCGTAGCTAGCTATGAGGACGGGGAGGTCCGGACCTCCCCTAATATTTCAGCCTGCCAAAAAAAAAAAAAAAAAAAATTTTTTTTTTTTTTTTTTTTTTTTTGCAGGCCAGGCCAGGCCACTCACTGAACAGCAGGCCAGGCGCCGCCTACTGGTTTACTAGTGGTTTTATTACTTTATTCAGGTTTAAAGTGGGTGCATCTCATTGTAAAATTGGACTTGGCCCAAATTGGGCTTCAAACGGCCCAAATCAGGCTTCAAACGGCCCAAATCTGGCATTAAACGACCCAAATAGGGCTTCAAACGGCTCAAATCTGGCTTCAAACGGCCCAAATTGGGCTTCAAACGGCCCAAATTGAGCTTCAAACGCCCCAAATTTTTTCACGCGCGTCGGCCCGTATCGGCCTGGCCTGCTTGCTATCTAATGCCCGGCCTGAATTATGATCCCAGTCCGCCCCTGGTGGTGAGTGATGACTGTCTGTCTGCCTGGCGAGATAATTGAAGGTGAGCGAGCTGCGAGACAGTGAGCGAGTGAACGACAGACAGTGAGTGACACTGACAGATTTTTTAGCAACAACCAAGAAAGTAAGTGTTTAGTCTGTCTCTTAAGTAATGTTACCTGTGTGACACGTTGGGATGCTACTGGCTAATCATGCATGATGCCAATTGCCAAGCTCCCGAAGTCAGGTATGCAGGTGGCTATATGCATGGTTTCAGTTTCATGACCCAATAAGTAACAAAAAGAGGTGGTGTAAAGGTAAAAACAACATAATATATTTTATTTTATTTTTCAATCGTTCCTATCAGGAATAAATAAATGTCCCTCTGTATGTTTTTTTTATTATCGATGATGACTTTGTGTGTTGTGTATGGCTTGGGTTGTGTACCTGTGTTTGTAGGTGTCATTTTGATATGAATTTGGCTAAAACAGTTTGTGTTTGTTAGTTACAATTATGTTGACAGGAGAGCTGAGCAGGTGGTGACATGAAAGAGAATATACTGAATAATGACATCACAACAGTATAATCCTAATGTTGATTTAAAATTATATATTACTCTAAATATGGCTTAAAAAGGAAAAAACGCCGCCGAATCCGCCTCCCCTTGCTGGACCTCCCCTATTTCGGAACCCTGGCTACGGCCCTGGATACAGATCCTGCCGTTAAAACAGAAGAACCTTATGAGGATAGGACACTCTGCGATATGAGCCAGGAGAAGCGGCACTGAAGAAAGACAATGGTGAGTATCAGGGAGGGCTGTTAGAGTCGAGTGCGCTAAAAGAGGATGCTGTGCCAAAACAAGTAGGCTACCTGTACTCTTACCTCTACCTGTACGCTTTTTATTGGCCCTATAAATGGAAGGGCAGTCAAGTCTAGTTGTCGGTTATGTCTCAAAACACTAATTAACTGACATATTGTTTCTTAGCCGTCTACCATATTGCTGTGGTCACGTGAAAACCGTGTAACTTCAATTATGGTGATTTTCATGTTTACTACCATTCTTCAGTTTACAAAACCCCTTCAAATGCTAGTAAAAAAAAATCTAAAATGCATTGTGGCTAAAAACAAGGCTATGTTTCTCAGCTCCTGAAAAGATACAATATCTAACTTGGTTGTTTTATCAGTCAGACAGAAAACACATTTTTAGAACTGTCCTGTCTTAAAAGTCATATGTCAAACCGGTGATAACATGATTTTGGTTGTAACCCAGGCTGTTCCCAACACCTATGTGCTGATCTTTGCCTGCACCTGTGGCGTGATCCTGGGCGTTGGGTTCTGTGCCAACCTGCTGGTCTTCTCCCTGTTCGCCATGTACAACACGTTGCGCAAGAACCGCCTGGACATCCTCCTGCTCAGCATGACTCTGGCCGACTTCCTCACCCTCCTGCTCATCCCCTTCACCCTGCAGTCGGCCGTCAGCCACTCCTGGCCCCTGGGGGACACCTCCTGCAAGGTCTACCAGTTCCTCCTGGCCTTCAGCCTGGCGGCCAGCACCTACTCGCTGTGCGCCGTGTCCGTGGCGCGCGCCATGATCATCACCAACCCCTACCAGCCGCCCACCATGGACCTGGTCGTCCTCATGTTCGTCCTGGTCTGGGCTCTCAGCTTCTTCATCAGCTTGCCTCTGCGCATGTTCGCCACCAAGAAGAGCGTGGGCCCTAGCCTGGCCAACTTCACCTTCTGCCTCCCGACCATCCACGAGCACCACTACCAGGTGGTCCTGAGCCAGTTTGTGCTGTACTACTTTGTCCCAATGCTGGTCATCGCCTTCAACTACGTCCGGCTGGCTCTCTTCCTCCACAAGAGCCCTGTCATGTCGGTGGCCAGTGCCAGGAACACCCGCCACGCCTCTGTCATGGTGTTCTTGGCCGCCGGGACCTTCTCGGCGTGCTGGCTGCCCGGCTACGTGCTGGAGCTGTGCGTGTACCTGGGGCTGTACCGCCACGGCCAGGCCTGGGAGATGTTCTACTTCGCCTGCACCGTGCTGCAGTACCTTCACCCCTGTGTCAACCCAGTGCTGTACGTGCTGCTGTCCAAGCGCTACCGCCACAGGAGGGCAGCCTGGCTCTTCTGCTGGAACAGGAACAGGGTGCAACCGCAGGTCATCAGCGTCGCCACAGACAGCGTTTAGAGACGTCACCCAGGCATCAGGCAAACACCTGGCAACATTCAGGGAGAGTTTTTAAATGGAATGTTTATGCCAATCAACTGCTTTTGTGCACAAATACTCTATATTACATTGCTTACAAAGGCTATGTTACTTTTTACATCAAAATGTAAGCAAAACCTCGAGTAATAATCATGGTTGTGTGAGGGCACTTACTTTAAAAATGTATTCCATTACAGTTGCTAGTTACTTCATGAATATAAGTAATGTACGGTAATCTAAGGTAATGTGTTGTGGTTGCTGTCGGATTCAGATTACTTATTTCAGTAAAGGTACAGATAAAATAAAGTTAAAAAAGAATTCAGGTTTGCATACAAGCACACATGATCTTTGGTGCCAGATTTGATCAATTATTTTATACAGAAAAGGATTAAGGACATGTGCGTTTAAAGTCAACATTTCTTTTCTGACTTTAATCTCAGAATTCATTCCTGCTGCACCAAAACATATTTGTTTAGCATACAGGACAAATAAAAACAGAGTTGCTCTCATTGAACACGGTATCGTTTTACATGCACAAAATGTTATGAAGCATAGCTGATTTGTATTTTTGTATTTTGTATTTATTTCTTTTCAATAGAATTCCAATCCTAACTAACACAATGACATGTATGACTATTTTGATCATGGGTTTCATACACTTTCTGTAATGTATTCTCCTGGCCCTGTCTTGCACGAGCCATGATGTTAAGCTGATTGGGTGCACCTGGTCCCAACTTCTTATGACATCACTCACAATGCCTCTGACATCACTGGTGATGTCACAATTTATGACATCATTGATGACATCATCACTGGGACTTTGTGTGTGTGTGTCTGTATGTGTGTGTGTGTGTGTGTGTCTGTGTGTGTGTGTGTGTGTGTGTGTGTGTGTGTGTGTGTGTGTGTGTGTGTGTGTGTGTGTGTGCGTGCGTGCGTGTGTGTCTGTCTCTTGTGTGTGTGTGTGTGTGTGTGTGTGTGTGTGCGTGTGTCTGTCTGTCTCTTGTGTGTGTGTGTGTGTGTGTGTGTGTGTGTGTGCGTGCGTGTGTGTGTGTGATGTTACAATGCCTCTGACATCACTGATGATGTCACAATTTATGACATCACTGATGATGTCGTCAGTGGGACAGACAGACAGACGGAACAGTTTGCAATTTGACCAATTGGGGGGAGTGATGCAAGCAGGGGGAGGATGTGGGGTGAAGAGTGGGGAATGGACACTGCACTAATTTTGTTTAATAAGGGAAAGCTGATTATGCTCTACTTGTTCCATTCATGTTTCAGGGCGCATTGCTCCTTTTAAAGATCAGCTTCATCCCCCAGGAGCTCTGGGTTTCCCCTGGGTGGATCACAGCTGTCAGTGCCACCACTTCACCCCTTCAGTAGGCCATTCTTTTCTCTGGGTCCGAACAGGTCGTTCAAGCACGTGCACCTGGGCTCCCACTCTTCCTCACACGGGCCTAAAGTAAAGGTTGGAGTGGCAGCAGTGGGGCAGGAACTGCAAAAACGGACTTCTCTTGTTTCCACATTATCAAGCTTATTTCAGGATTTAGGTTTTTTGTGAAATCATCTAACTGCACTGATGGCAGATTAAAAAAAAAATCTGGATTTTTCGGGCCAAGGTTTCTTGCTTCCAGATTTTCTTCATTGTTTTATGATGATTTCTTGAAAGAAGTCATATTGGAATGTATCACGGGAAATTGAATGAAAACAGCAAGATTATCTGTCAGAAGCAGTGAGATAATTTGACGGAAAATATCAGGAAATAAGCTTGATAGGTCTGGAGACAAGATCAAATCATGGGACTGACTGCTTGTCATTGTTGTGTCTTAATCAAAGGGAAAGCAATAGGATTAGGAGAGGGAATAACAGGGCTGTTTGGAGCGCTGGCGGCCGTGGTGGTAACAGGAGACATCCTGGCCCTGCCTGCCTATGTCAGAACCTCCCCCTGACTTTTGGCCTTCTCTAGCGCGAGGGCAGCTGGCTTGACTTGTAACGACTGGTCATCTACAGCCAATCAGCATGTTGTTTAGATCAGTTGGAGCCCAGTGGCCCCACACACATGCTCGGCTGCTCCTGACCTTGAAGTAAAACTAAATCTACTCTTCAGTGTATAGCAGCAGGTCCAGAGAGACAGAGACAGAGAGAGAGAGAGAGAGAGAGAGAGAGATCGCAATCAAATTCACCTTTGAAACAAAATGAGATGAGGCAAAACATCTTGACAGCTTTCAAAAAGTAGAATCACCCGCCCTCGCTGCAATCAAAGAGATCGATAGACAGAGATGTAGTGCAGCAGATAAGTGGAAGAATCGTTCACTTTGTGATGCAAGCATGACATTTTGCACAAACACTCTCCAAGGGCCACTCTTTTGAAAAAGGCCGCTGGCCACTCAAAAATCCAAGATGGCAGCCCTTTTTCAAGATGGCTTCCACGTGTTGTACTAAATGAGCATGTAACCCAGGGGTGCCCAACCAGTCGATCGCGGTCGACTGGTTGACTGCAAACTGGTCTGAGAGCAGGTCACGTGGGGGCTGGGTTTACCCAGGCTAATCCTGGGCCAGCGACCAATGTACTTAAGCACCTTGCTCACTCAATCTAGAGCAGTGGTTCTCAAATGGGGGTCCCAGGGGTCCGTGGCACTTTGCCAGGGGGTCCGCGAAAAGTTTTCAGGAATATATATATATATATATATATATATATATATAAATATATATTTTTGCAAAAGCTTAATAGTTCAACAAAAATATTGTATGCTTTAAAGCCCCATTCAGCAACTTTTCCAAGTTTTGCTATTGGAGAAACAGCGCCCTCTGGGTGCAATAGTATTGATATCGATATCGCCGTTCAAAGTCAACAAAACACAGCGGCAGAAAGCTCTATGTACATGTTGTGACATCGGGTACTCACCACGTGATGAAATAATAATTCACAGTTACGTGAAAGGTCATTTTCGTGGGAAATCCACACGAGTTACTTCCTTGTTTTCATGAACACAATGCTCCCGCTGTACAGCGCATGCGCGCATCTTACCTCCGGGACGCAGGCACCAAACTGCTTAGTCCCAGGAGAGGCCTTTGGAGGGCGGTGTGTGACCAATAGAGGTGACATTCTCCCTGTTACAAGTCACTGGACCATCTTCGATGACTAAAAAGCTGTTATATTAAGGTGAAAAAGTTACTGATTGGGGCTTTAAATCTAAAATGGTCCATGGATTACATTCTAATCTAGCAAACCTAACAATTTATAAATCAAGCACGTTACTGGAAACAATTAAGCTTAGCCCAAAATCACAAATCAGAACGAGGGGGTCCCCGGTATATGTTCTATCTTGTAAGGGGTCCTTGGCTGAAAACCATTTGAGAACCTCTGATCTAGAGGTGGTCATTACAATCTGAGATCAAAAACCTCTATCTCATATCATGTTCCTACTGTGAGAACTGAGTTTGGGAAACATACATGCCTTTAGCTATGCTGCTCCTTTCTCCTGTAACCTGCTACAGGAAACATACATGTCTTTAGCTATGCTGCTCCTTTCTCCTGTAACCTGCTACAGGAAACATACATGCCTTTAGCTATGCTGCTCCTTTCTCCTGTAACCTGCTACAGGAAACATACATGTCTTTAGCTATGCTGCTCTTTTCTCCTGGAACCTGCTACAAAAGGATTTGAAATTACATTCCCTCATTAGGATGGATCATTTCAAAGAACAAATTGGACAACTGCTGGCAAAGGAGTGCTTATGTTTTTAAATTTGCCTTTATTTGAATTGCGAACCAATTTTATTTACTTCTCGTGTGACCCATATTGTCTTGTATTTTTTTTTTACTTGTGTTGGTTTTAATGTAGGCTATTATATGTGGAATTAACTGTATGCTGCTTTCTTGGCCAGGGCCCACTTGAAAAAGAGATGGAAATCTCAATGTGATTACCCTGGTTAAATAAAGGACAAATAAAATAAAATAAAGAATTAAAGCCAAAAGCACAATAACCCTCTAATTGTCCATAAACGTATGGCACATGTTGTCAAAAATATAGGGTTGGGGCCCTAAATACTGTAACATCCCCACACATCCCCGAACAGTTGAAAAACGGGCTGAACTAAAAGAGACTCAAGGTAAAGAAAGGAATGTCTGCATCAGTATATTGAATAACTAAGTAGTCTATTTAGTAGGGGTGTCACAATATATCGTCCCACGAAATTTCGCGATAGTAAAACGTCACGATATGTATCGTTGAGATGAAATCTCATATCGCGATTTTTTTTTTTTTTTTTTTCAAATAGAAACGTCTTTGTTTGTTGAAGTTCAATGTGTGGAAAGTAGTTCAGTTGAACAAGTCTCTGAAGAGACACATGAGAAGTTATACAGGAGAGAAACCATTCAATTGAGTTTCTGGCAAAACTGTTTACTTGACAGGAAAAACTGAAGATGCATAAAAAATAGACTAAGAAAAGTCTTGTTGTTTGAGTTTGAAGAAAAACTGAAGATGCATAATGAGAATTTATACTGCTGAGAAACCTTTTAGTTCAAAGTAAATCTAAGTGACGGTGTAACTCATTCTATTTCAAGATAAGCCTTATCTCCAATCTCATGTTTCTTCTAGTTGTTATTGTAATAACAATTTCCCACAACAGCATGTTTTGTATTTGTGCATTTCAAATAAAATACTACTTTTCCAGTCATATATTGTCATTATTCAAGTTTTAAAAAATATTGTTAAAATCGTATCGTATCGTATCGTTATCGTGAACCCAGTATCGTGATACGTATCGTATCGTGAACTGAGTGTATCGTGACACCCCTACTATTTAGTGTATAGTAGCTTACAGTTATAAAGTGTTCCCAAAAAATACAGTTTCTCAGTAGTAAGGCACTAGTGAGAAATACAGCAATGAGTGAACAGTGTGACCACATGCCCTGCTCTCCCCTACATAAAGCAATCTTATTTAACCATTCGACTTCCTGTGTAATGCCTTGTCACTACTGTATACAAGGTGAGGTGACCATTAAGACAGTCAGACACAGTTTCTGGGTTGATTTGTCTTACTGCCTGGTTGTGTGCCAGGGTGAAACCTGCCAACTGAAACTACGATATGGAGATTTTATTATTTGTATTATTATTGAGACTGTGTGTGTGTGTGTGTGTGTGTGTGTGTGTGTGTGTGTGTGTGTGTGTGTGTGTGTGTGTCCATGTGCTATCTGTGTGCGCAGGCATGCCTGCCTGCAGGCAGTGTGTGTCATAATATCCTGAGGATGATGTAAAGCAGATAGAGGAAGGAGAAGAGGCCCCAAAGTGTCACAACTCATTAGCAAACAAACTCCTTTCTAAGTTACTTCTTCTCATCACCCTTCCTCTTTTTAAATTCAGCTCTTCTGCTTCAAACTCTCCTCCATCTGTTCATACTTGCCTTTGCTCTATCCTTCCTTCCTCCTCTCACCTTTTCTTTTGCACCACAGTTTTAAAAAACATGGGTAATTTACAGCAGGGCGATGTAGGAAATTAGGACTTTAATCATGAGAGAGATAACGAGGAAAAGAGTGGAAGAGAGATACAAGGTATGGAGACAAGATATGTGGGTTTTTATCCTCATCTAGACTTGGACAACTAAACTACCATTTTTGGGATTGATTTCTGATTAAGGCCGAGTGCCGAGGGGCAATCCTTTTACCTCAAAGTGATACCGCACATTCAGGTATGGGATACAACTAGGTTCGGGTGACCTACACCTAGCCCGATCATTCATCCAGTGTCATTAGTCCCGTGTGATCTGTACACCTTCTGGGTAAGTATACATGAACGAGTCATGTATAGCCCCGCTTAGCAGCTGGAGCAGCTCACACTGAACCCCATGCTGAGCTCCACAGCAGTGATGTCACCAGTGTGCCCTGGTTGCGCGCTGACATTCACTCTATTAAACTAAGCTAAATTGAGCTCTGACAAGAAAACTAATGGCTCTATTGGAATCCACCCCCCCAAAAAAAAAAAAACTGGGTTTCTATGTATCATCACAGCTAGTTTTATGGCGGCCATCTTGCACGCCATCTTTGCTACAGCATTTCACATAGTAGTTATGACAAAAATAACACGAGAAATGTGAGACCCATAAAACATTTTATGTTACCAAACATAGGTTACATGCTCATTTAGTACAACACGTGGAAGCCATCTTGAAAAAGGGCGGCCATCTTTTTCAAAAGAGTGGACCTTGAAGAGTATCTGTGCCAAATGTCACGCTTGCATCACAAAGTGAACGATCCTTCTGAAATATGCAATTATCTGCTGCACTAATGGTGTCTAAAGGGAAAAGAGCTCAAGCCTAGAAAAAGTGACATTATTACTTCCATCAATTAACTAACTCCAAATAACTGTGCAGCAGTAGGTGACATATACCCATCACCTTTCAATGCTGGTGCCCCCATTTTCCTTTTTTGACAGATGCGCTTGCCATGAAATGAGCTGTGATTTCCATTTCACTGCGTCTTTAATAGCTACCAGTGCAGTGCCCGTTTACCCCGCCGCTGCTGCACAGAGCACTTGTTTATTCAAAGTTTATTAATATTGAGCGTGTCAAAATTGCACCAGATCCAACACTGCACACCCTTGGGCCCCCCCCGGCAATACACCTGCCAAGTGTGAAGTAGATCGGACGAACGGTTCTCAAGAAATCCAAAGGGCACACACACAGACACACGCACACGCACACGCACACACACACACACACACACACACACACACACACACACACACACACACACACACACACACACACACACACACACACACACAGAGTAGATCAAATTATGAAACACTAGTGCACTGCCTGTTTCTTATATTCACACATCATCCTCTACCGCTCTCCCTGATTGGTCAAATTGCACAAAATTCAACACTGCACTTTTTCGGGTCCCCAGGACACCTGCTGTTCAAGTTGATGGGACCAACGGTTCTGGAGATACGCGAAAGCCGTGTTCTTATTGGTCCAATTATTGTACAAAATTGCACATTCTTGGGGCCCCGGCCAGCAGTGGACCCGCCAAGTTCGAAGTCGTTTGATAGAACGGTTATCGAGATAAACCACTTTTTTCTGTTGCCAGTAGGTGGCACTATGACTATGTGGACTATGTCCAAATTGCACGAAATGCGGCACTGCACTCCGTCGGGTTCCCAGCAACGCATCCACCAAGTTTGAAGTCGATCGGATGAACGGTTCTCGAGATAAACTGCTTTTAGTTTTGCCAGTAGGTTGCGCTATGACTATGTGCATGTCTGAATTGCACAACATTTTGCACTGCACTCCGTCAGGTTCCCAGCAGCGCACAGCCCAAGTTCGAGGTCGAGCCAACGAATGGTTCTCGAGATAACCCGCTTTTTGTGTTGCCAGTAGGTGGTGCTATGACTATACACGTGTCCGACTTACATGAAATTCGGCACTTCAGCCGCGCACTCTGCAAGTTTGAAGTCGATCGGAAGAACGGTTCTCAAGATAAACCACTTTTTGTGTTGCCAGTTGGTGGCGCAATGACTACGTGCACATCCAAATTGCACAGAATTCGACACTGCACTCCGTCGGGTCCCCAGCAGCAGTTTGAAGTCAATCTGACAAACAGTTCTCGATATACGAGAAGGATCCCGGTGGCTCACCTGGTAGAGTGCGTACCGCTAAGGCTTACTTAGTCCTTCACGTGGCTAACCCAGGTTCGAAGCCATACAATCCATACAAACACTGTAGCAACATGTCCACACAGTTAGACAGCACAACTGATTTAATGAGACACAATAATAAACAGTATTTACTACTGTTTTAGCTACTGTTGAAGCGCAGAGCAACCATCTTGGATTTTTGAGGTTGGGGCTGGTGAGGCTCCCCCGAGTTCGGCAGAGAAAATCCAAAGACAGGTGACGTCACAGGGGGAGTTCGTGACCTTT
The DNA here is from genome assembly GCF_964638095.1 of Poromitra crassiceps. Lineage (NCBI taxonomy): Eukaryota > Metazoa > Chordata > Actinopteri > Beryciformes > Melamphaidae > Poromitra > Poromitra crassiceps. Next base: position 11,507,587 of record NC_139652.1, read on the forward strand.
GAACCGTGAAATCCCCAGCTCCCAGTTTAAACGGAATGCAGCATTAGATCCCAATTTTGACTGGGAGCAAGTTTTGGCAAACACATCAAGGAGGCTTCCCGCAACCCGGCCCACCAGCAAAATCCATTTTAATTAAGTCTACACCACTGACCTCAAAAGTCTACACATAACTTATCTCACCCTGCATAGGCTCCACTGAATGGCTCCACTGCATGAAATTGAAATTGATCTGTCAATTTCAATTCCTTTATGTACGGTAGTTGATGTTATGTACTATGAAAGCCCCTGGCACCTTGTGAGAGCAACCTCCTTTGATGTGGGACTGTCTGTCCACCTTAGTCCAGTTCTGGACTAAGGTGCCTACTAAACTATCTGACTTAGTATCAGTAACGGTGCCAGTGACTGTGCCCGCCTTGTTGCTGAATGATTTGTAGGATGATATTTGTCACCAAGCTTACAAGGTGCATTGTAGGCTACTGTACGAGCTGGCATGACAGAGGCTAACAAGATGGTTGTATCGCATTGGACGTCTCCTCACTCCCTCAGCACCAGACTGGCTCCTTACATTTTTGATATCTAGTATCTAGAAATTTCCGGGCTGCCAGAATTAATGGAGCTAGCGAGTTTACTTTGAACAGTTGGCGAGATGCAGCTGACTTAAGATGCTCTTAATTTCTGTAGTTGAATGTTATTTGCGGTTGAAATCTGAGTTGTTTTGTTTATTTGTATTGTTTGTAATCACTTGTTTTCTATTGCATTATTTTGAACTGTTAATACAAAAAAAATGATCGCACAAAAAAGCACATTGACATTGAAGGAGGAGTTTAATTTTTAATTAATTGAACAGGGACATTTACCAATTTTGCGCCTAAACTACAAAGGAATAAAATTAAGTTGATTTGGTGCGTAATTAAGATAGACCACCACTCCATCTCTGTCCAGATACTGTAGACCCTGAATATATACATGTGCCATGAGATGTGTTATCTGTCCGCTATTTATCATCATTCTCTTCTTTTTAATTAGTGTGAAATTCTCCTCTGGTCTGGATTACTCTGAAAATATAAAAGACGCATCTAATTGGTTCCTGTGAAGTTTCATTGTTTGTGTGAATTCATTAACGATCACTACTAATAAATGATCATAATAATAACTGCACCAATATTGACCTATAGTCAGCCCCTTTTTCAGGTGCTTTTTCACAAACCATCATGCTAGATTCACATTATACACTACATTTGTTAACAAACTTGTGTAAAGCCCAAACCACAGTATAACGAAACTATTGTGACTTCCTAAGAGACCCAATTCTTGACACACTCCACCAGTTAAGTTATGCACGTAGCTGACAGAAAATAGTTGTGGCTACACACCGTAAGATCAGAGGGCTGTTGCCATGAGCTAATCATTCCATGTGCCATATAGGCAAGTGTTGAAGGAGTGCTGCCTGTTTATTTATAGGAGTCTCTAAGGTTCCATAGCCATGGGTTGCTCTTTGAGCTGGCTTCAATTACAGCTCTGCTGAAAGCTGAAAATATAGCATCTATACACACATACAGAAGGGGTATAAATCCTGAATTTGGATTTATAGGTGGGGGTTCAATAGACTTACTGTGCTGCACTTGGTAGTTGTAGAACATGATGGTGATGTAATGCGATCTCCTGAAAAATACAGGTTGCAACTAAGTACTGTACAATATTATATATATATATATATAATACAATATTATAATACTGTACAACACAGTAATAAGGCTGCATTGTGAAAATGCACAGGCTTCTTATCAGTGTTGGGCAAGTTACTTTCAAAATGTAATATACTACATATTACTAGTTACTTTCATTTGAAAGTAATAAGTTACTTTACAATATTACTTTCTGTGTAGAGTAACTTGTTACTTATTACACTACTTTTGCATTACTTTGACCAAAACAACAGCAGCAGCAGAATGACATCGCCGCCCCGGAACCATCCCCAAAAATCATTTCAACCGCCTTGAAGTCAGTGTAAACCATCCAAAATTCTAAATGTTATGTTTTTCCTTTGTTATTGTCACACAGTTTGATTAGGAAATAATTGTATCTTTTTTAAATATGTCCTTTGATTTGATCAAATGTAACTCAATTTGTAACTTGAGTTACTTGACAAAGTAACTGGTATAATATTACTGAAAGCCTATAAGTAATAAGTTATATTACTGAGTTACTGCTAAAAGTAATATATTACATGTAATATGTTACTTTTGTAATGAGTTACCCCCAACACTGTCCTCCCGCTGTAGGCTTACTGAAATACAGGGACGTCTTTTGTGGGATGACTGACAGATAGCAAACTGATCTGTCAGCAAACCGAATCAACCAAACAGCAGACGAGAGTGCGCCATGTTGTTTTTCTATACCTGGAAAAATGCATTTGGCTCATTATCACATAACCACCATTGCGCAGCAGTGCATAGAAATTGATATCGTGCATATCACTATAGCTATATGGTAGCTGTCATGGCATCAAGATGGCTCGTGGGTGGGGAAAGGCAGGTGGGAGAGATGTTGTGCCTCCCATGCATCATGGATGATATGACTTCTAAGCGATAAGATTACAGCAGCACCCATGCACAACCGGAGCAGGCGACGATGTGCTGCCATCACCCCAAAAACCTATAAACTAGCTGGGTTAAGACCCCACATGTCTTCTGTGATCGGAAACAGCAATCATCATGTCAGGGTGTGTGAAGTTGGATATGAGACGCGCTGTGTTGAAGTCCGCATTGACTTTGAACACGAAGAAGTCAAGAAGGATTTCTTACTGAGAAGTCACAAGTTAAGGGGGTTACGGGGAAGCTAGGCATCGGGGGAAACGTGAGCAGGCCAGCAGCTTGAAGTCGTGCCAGAGATGGTCAGCGGCGGTCCAAAGTGCCTGACCCGGTGTTGTGCTCCAACATTCAGCAGAGTGTTTACATTGTAACGTGCAAAGACAAGGTAGATGAGGCATGTGAAAGGAAGAAGCACACTGAGAACAGTGAGGCTGGAAAGCCCGCGTGGAGTTGGAGTTAGATCCACTACTGGTCTATTCAAGGAGGTCAGGATTCACAATATTAGCCACACAAGCAGTGTATGAAACATCTAGAAGGAGCAGCCAGTGCCTCTGGCAAACACAAAAAGACAGTAGTTCCAAAGCATGGAAATCTTAACACAGGAGGTACTGTCCATATGATATATTTAAGCAATATAGCATGAGAGCAAGTGTGTTGTGGCGAATATATCCCGCTGATAAGCTGTTATCCCACTTGGCCTGCGGCCTCGTGGGATAACAGCTTATCAGCGGGATATATTCCACAACACCACGCAGCTCGAGTGCTATATTGCTTTTATAAAACGGTTTCCAAGTATAATAATATAATAATAATAATACTATAAGTCCGACTGGCATGGTATTCTGATAGAGTCAGTTGAAACACTACTGTAAGGCGGGACCTCTAGCAAGAAGATAGACGTGCGGGTGATTTGATTGGATCGTTCTGGAGACTGAAGTTGACATTGGCCAATCCTGGCGCTTGCTGAGAAGCTGAGAGCTTTCTGGAAACCCCGACAGGCAGCTCGAGCACAGCGCTTGCTGAGAAGCTGAGTGCTTTCTGCAAAGCCCGACACCAACTAACGTTACGGGGTTAAATGCGGGGTTAAATGCGGGGTTAACAGCCTTTTTTTTGCAAAGAAGACATTAGCCCGCATCTATTCTTGTACAAAACATAATTTTCTGCAAAGTATTAGTAAAGTTATAAGCGAAGATCGATTCACAAGGATCTGACAGCTGTCTCCGCCATTTGTTTTTTTTGAGGTAACCAAAGGCTTTTAGTAAGAGAGTTGCCATGGCAACCAATAACCCATGGTTGGAGTGGGTTATTGGATTTATACAATGGCTGTGAACCAATCAGATTGCTTGATTTGAGAGAGCCGTTTTATAATGTATGATATATGATATATGATTCAAGATCTTGAATCTTGAATGATATGATATGATATGATATATCATATCATGTTATGATATGATATATCATGATATGATATATATCATGATATATCATATCATGATATATCATATCATAACATGATATGATATATCATGAGATGATATATCATATCATATCATATCATTCAAGATCTTGAATCTTGAATGATATGATATGATATGATATATCATATCATGTTATGATATGATATATCATGATATGATATATATCATGATATATCATATCATGATATATCATATCATGTTATGATATATCATCTCATGATATATCATATCATGTTATGATATGATATATCATGATATGATATATATCATGATATTATATTATATTATATTATATTATATTATATTATACTATGATATGATATGATATGACAAATGAACAGGATCAGTCCTTCCCTTAGCCTGTGGTTGTTGGTATAATTTGCTTTCTGATCTGCTGAGCAGGCTGTCTCAATTCAGCAAGGCCACTGACCTATTGTTGTTGTTGCGACCGGTGGTGTTGTTAGAAATGAGAAAGTGGATGTAGCGTGAACAAGGTGTATGTCAATGTTGTTTTCGAGCTACATGAAGTCATTAGGACATCTGTTATAAGAAATGCCCACTTGATGACCCCAGTGACATACACTACACACTCTCCTCCACCCCACTTACCTTTAACATACCAGGTTCTACATAGGCGCTGCTCTCCCAAATTAGCACTAAGAGATCGACTGTGTATTGTTAAATGTCGTTTCTGGTTGAGGCTCAGCAAGGGAACGAAGATTGCGTACACTCATGAATTGATACTGACAGAAGTCAACAATAACCTAATCAGCCTCTTGGCAGTATGCAACCAAATGCCAATATGTGTTGTTCTTTGGAGCAGGAGACTAGAAGCATAATGAGTTACAACCAAATAAAAACTAAGCTCTGAGACCTTTGACATCACCCTTGATTAACGACCCATATGTGCTTCTCCTTTGGAAGCGATCCCCCTGCAGTTGCCGCAAGGCTGGATCTTGAACGATGTTGTCTACTAAAAAGGGAAAGACTGGATCAAGCAGTGAAATGATAATCCGGAGAGAGGCGTCGGAGGGGACGTGCAGAGAGAGGTCGTTCCAAGGAACCCTGCCCCCCGGATCTGCGGTGTCCAGTGTCATCCCCTCGCTGCATGCCTAGTTACCTATCAGCGAAAACATGAACATCAACTTCAGATGACAGCAGGCTAAAATTGGTGGCTATCAAAACCCAGGAACTGGCGAGGAGCTTGCCTGGAGTATCCCCTTTCTGGAGTGGAAGCCCTGAGCTCAGACACCTCAGGGTGAAGAGCCTGCGCCCTCTGCTCACTTGTGGGGGTGAGTAGGGGGGAGGGGGGGGGGCAGTAGCATAAACACAGCTTAGGCCTGATTAGGCATACACTTTCACACTCCTAATTGGAGGCAATTACGCTTACTCATCACATTTCAGCCATGCACACCGGAATGACAACACTAAGGCCATGTTCACATCACAGGCAAATCCGATTTGCTGCTAAAGTCATTCATCATCATCATCTTGATTGGTTTCCCAAATCTGATTTGGGAGTGTGTCCGCGCACTGCCACAAATCTGATTTGGGCAAGTGTTCAAGTCGGATCTGTGTGTCCAGATACAATGAGCCAATGAGCCAACGTACAATGTTTCTGGCAGTGTTTTGCATGTCTGCTCTCTGCTCTTCAAGTCCCCGCCCCCCTGCAAAAGACACTCTCAAATCTGATTCGGGTGATCAGCGCGGCCGTCCACACTGAAGTCACATCGGTCGAAAGCAGATTGGAAACTACCTCCATAATGTGGTTTGGGACAAGTGACACAAATCAGACTTGGAGCGTCCCGACTCATAAAACCAATCTGGATAGAATCATTAATAGGTCACTAAAGTTCACAAATGGGATTTGGCCTCCTAGTCTGAACATGGCCTAAGATGAGATAAAGCTAAAATACAGTATATGCTGTGATCCATACAGGCTTCCCCTATATATTAAAGGAACACTCCGCCCATTTTCAACCAGCTTTGTATCATTAGAACATCAGTAGTATATCAGAAAACTGTAAACGGTTTTGAAGTCTGTCATTTAATTTGACAGTTATTGAGTGTTAAAGTGTGGACCAGTGACATCACTGGTCCACACTAACTCAAATTAATAACTCATTAACTCAAATCAACTCTCAATAACTGTCAAACTAGATGAATGACTTCAAACCATTTACAGTTTGAGAGTTGATTTGAGTTCATGAGTTATTCATTTGAGTTAGTGTGGACCAGTGATGTCACTGGTCCACACTTTAACACCCAATAACTGTCAAATTAAATGACAGACTTCAAAACAGTTTACAGTTTTCTGATATACTACTGATGTTCTAATGATACAAAGCTGGTTGAAAATGGGCGGAGTGTTCCTTTAAAGATGCATCGCTCGTTGTCACTGTCTTACTATCACTAAGCATAGCTATTGTCCCTTTATTTTGTACAAAACAACAGGCAGTCATGGCAACGCATCTCAAATCCTCCAACGGTGCAATGCTAATTGTTCTATTTCTGTCTTGTGCTTCATTCTTGGTGAAATGCCAATTTGTAATTCTAACTGGTGATCCTTTATGACAGTCTTTTCGCCTATACATTAAAGGGAAAATATGTCACCAGCTGGCCCTACCTCTACGCTCCCTTCATCTCCAGCAGCATAGTTGGCACTAGAACGCAGTGATCCAAAAGACCTGTTGAGTAGTGGGGCTGACCTTCTAAAAAAAAAAAAAAAAAAATCCTCTTTCAATTTATAACACACACACACACACACACACACACACACACACACGCGCACACGCACACGCACGCACACACACACACACACACACACACACACACACACACACACACACGCGCACACACACACACACACACACACACACGATAGGCACATGTGTTCATTCACCAATCTAATAGCGACGCCGGATACACACTTACAGAAATACACACGCTTTGTAAATACTTGGCCTGGAGTTGGACGGGAGGGGAAAGCCAAGGGAGTCACCACCAGCACAAGTCCCTGCTGTCATTACCTCATGTCTGTAATGGGCATGGGAGGAACCTCATCGTCTATATTTAGACCCAAGACAAGCTTTAGGGTATGGAGTGAGATTGATCAAAAGCCAATAAGCAGAGCTCCATTTCAAGTGTGTTTCAAGATATGTGTGAATGTTGGGAATATGCCTCAGTATGTCATCATCACCAATATTAACGGAATGATTTTGATATCGTGATAATTAATTATTCGATCGGAATCATATTAGGGATTTGCTATTTCATAATACTGTAGCATACAGTCATAATGAGCATTTTCCATCATGATATTTTGACATAAATATATTTGCTTTCATCATACTCTGACAGTATTCTTTCCTAATTACTTAATAATAATAATAATAATAATAATAATAATAATAATAATGATAATCTGTATTTGTATAGCATGACTTAACTTTGTGACTTAACTGTCACAAAGTGCTTCACAAAGCAAGTACAAAATACATTAGTAAGACAATAACATAACACAATAAATCAGATCATAATTCAAAACTTGAATGGTATCAGTGACTACAGATTAGTGCTTCGTGAACATTGGAGTGTGAAATCCAAGAGAAACCAAGTCTTTCCCTTTAGTGTGACTGAATTGACAACATCTTGTTACCACAGAGCTTCTCCTGCAGGTTCTCCAGGTCCAGCCATTCATAACGGAGGGAGGAATCCCTTGCTGTCAGCATTCATGCACCGTGCAGGCTCTGTGACATGTGTGTCCCGAGCTACACTGTCATTACATGCAGTCACCCATATATGCACATACATTTACATACAGTATGTATCATTGTGAATGGTGCAATCTGTCACTGCACTGCAGTAGACCTCCACAGCAACAAAGAACATATCATAAATTGTGGCTCTTATGACTTTTCCCTGATGTAAAGGAGAGATTTGAACAATGTCCTCAAAATGTTGGGGGCCTAAACTGGAAATAGAGAGTAAATTTAAACGAACATTGACCAATGAGAGATGTGAAAAATGACACGGCAAGACTAGATCCTGATGATCTTGCATTCTCTCTTTTCTTTTTGGATTCTGACCCGGGGACTTTGCCATTCCTCAGCCTGTTTGTTACTGTTTGTTTCCTTGGATACGGACGGTCAAGGCCTGACTTTCCTGACCCAGACAGTTGTTTGGTGACCGCTATGCTAACACATTAGCAGCAGGCGGCACAGTGTCCTGACACTGATATCCGACTCTGACATCCAACTCTTGTTCACTAATGGAAAGGCCAAAAAGTTGCGCTCCTCTCTATTTTATTAAAGTTTTTACAGCAAACGTTTCCCGACAAGTAAATAATGATCGTCTCCATATGGGAGTAGAAAAAACCGAGCTATAAATAGATCACAATCTGGTGGTACACATAGCCTATAACTCAACTCTGTCCTCTCAGGCAGTGTCTTTGCGCTTATTTATCGTTCCATCTTAAAAGTGTGTAAGAATAATGAAAGTTGATATCTTTTTTTCCACAATGGTATGAGTGAAAGTAGACCTCGAACTTGTGTGGGGCCAAACAGCTTTTCAGTTGCCCTCTGAATCACTCTGAATCTGTAGCTGAGGTTTTTTACAGGGGCTGAGGAGGAACTAGTAACTAATAAGAATCACTGCATTATTGTTTGTACATGCAGTTTTACACCCCAGTATCTCACTGACTGACCCCAAGGCCAGGTCAGATGTCTTCAGGGGGTCCCCATGTTCCAAGTTGTAAAATCGAACCCTTTATAAGTGCTGTGAACGGTGAATGTTATTTTGGCTGTGGCTTCCTCAAGACGCTATCCTCTCTGGCTACTCAAGTGTCAGTCAAGCCAGCACTTTCCACTGGCTTCGTCCAGCAGGGCCCCTGGTTTAGCTATGTGAGGCTCTGTGCTTCAAAGCACTCAGATTATTTACTGGAAACACATTTAATATGCAGCTGCAGAGAAAGCTCACTACGCAGAACATGCTAACATCTACTTGTCACCCTCATCTTCACTCCTAGTTTCTAAAACTGTGAGCCATGATGACCCACAGTAGCTGTGAACTGGCTTCTGGAGGTTCCCCACAGGACAAGAATAGCAGTAGCCTACGCAATATGTTTTCGGGACCTGCAGGGTAAGAGAGTGAATTTCTCACTGAAGTCCGGGTCTAATTTTTTTTTCTTTCAAGAACCTTGCTCTGAACAAAAGAAGACATTTTATTGTTGAGATATTTAAATAATGCAATTGCAAGACAAATGAAAAGGTTTGTGTCTTTTGCTGGCCTAAATGTTTACCTCAACTCCACCACCACACTTGTAGAGTGGGGCGAGCAAGTGAGAGAGGGACAGACAGCAGCAGCAAGTGTCATCTGGTCAGCCAACTTGGGGAGGGCTTTGGAGTTTAAAATGGTGTGAATATGATAGCCATCTCTAGCCATCGGGATAGCTTGTGCAAGCGGAGATCAGTCTGTATACTTCAAAGTGGACTGAGGTACCGACTAACCTGACAAAAGGATTAAAAAAAAAACAGCATTACAACGATTTTTGGATAGCCTTTGGACAGCATAATTGGACTGCCAAGCTGTTGCTGGGACTTGGGAGTGAAAAGGATTTTTGCCTTCCGTTCCTGGGGGGCTGCGGGCCTGCATGAGAGAGAGAGTGGGGACAACGCGCAAGGGGAAGGGCCGAGGAGGTGAGCACAACAAGGATACCCTCGGTGGGGTAAAAAGATGACCGTGGTGCCCCAGGAGAACCACGAAGAGACTCTGGTGGTTGTCACTGCTCCGTTGCTGCAAGATGCTGCTGCTGCTGTTGCTGACCCGGACCCGGCGGACCAGGAGTGCAGCGAGAGGGTCGTTATCAACATCTCCGGTCTGCGCTTTGAGACGCAGCTGAAAACCCTCTCCCGCTTCCCGACAACACTTTTGGGAGATGCGCGTAAAAGGATGCGCTTCTTCGACCCGCTCAGAAACGAGTATTTCTTTGACAGGAACAGGCCGAGCTTTGACGCCGTCCTCTATTACTACCAGTCGGGGGGCAGGTTGAGGAGGCCCCTCAGCGTACCGGCTGACATCTTCCTGGAGGAAATCAAGTTTTACGAACTCGAGGAGGAGATCATTGAGATGTACAAAGACGACGAGGGGATGCTGAAGGAAGAAGAACGCCCGATGCCTAGCAATGCCTTTCAGCAGCACATGTGGCTGCTCTTTGAGTACCCAGAGAGTTCAGGACCCGCACGGATGATCGCCATTGTGTCAGTTATGGTTATTTTGATATCCATCATTATCTTCTGTGTGGAAACATTGCCCGAGTTTAGAGAGGTCCCCGCGGTGCCAGAGAGTCCTGGCAATGGAAGTGCCCACGGGAAAAAGCCCAGTCCATTCACAGACCCGTTTTTCATGGTTGAGACACTTTGCATTGTGTGGTTCTCTTTGGAATTCATGGTGAGGTTTCTCTCGTGTCCCAGCAAACCTGCTTTCTTCAAAAACATGATGAACTTGATAGATGTTGCGGCGATTACGCCTTATTTCATCACGCTGGGCCTTGATCTCGCAGAGGACCAGGGCAGCAGTCAGCAAGCTGCGTCTATGGCCATACTAAGGGTCATCCGTCTAGTGCGCGTTTTCAGGATTTTCAAACTCTCCAGACACTCCAAGGGTCTCCAAATCCTCGGCCAGACGCTCCACGCAAGCATGAGAGAGCTGGCACTGCTGATATTCTTCCTCATAATAGGAGTGGTTTTATTCTCCAGTACCGTTTATTTCGCAGAGGCAGAAGACTCCGAGTCCGGATTCACCAGTATACCCGGCGCGTTCTGGTGGGCTGTGGTGACCATGACCACAGTTGGATATGGAGACATGTGTCCGTCCACCATTGGAGGTAAAGTCGTCGGATCTTTGTGTGCCATCGCCGGGGTCCTGACCATAGCTTTGCCCGTCCCCGTTATTGTATCCAATTTCAACTATTTCTACCACAGAGAGAACAGCGAGGGGGAAAATGTCCAATATGTACACGTGACTTGTGGACAGCAGCAGCCCTCCTTTGGTGAATTTGAATCAAACAAAAGCAACCAGTCGCTCTGCAAATCAGAGTACCTGGAGGATGACGACATGGAAAAACAGAGATATCCTAAGTTGAACCCGTCTGAAACATACACTGGACAACTGACAGATGTATAAAAAGACGCTTGGCAGACAATTTTCCTGGTGAGTGAGTGTGGTCTCATCTCAGGTGTCCACTGCTGGTGCTGCAGGTGTTTTACGCACGTTTTACGCACTCTTCTAGGCTGCACCAGTGGTTCCCAAACTTTGGTTCAAGGACCCCGAGAGGTTCCAGGAGGTTCCCAGCAAATTGAGGATACGTTTAATTGCACTCTAGTGCAATTAAACCAGTGAGCCACTCTGACTTCAGTCACTGAATGGGAGAAGAGAATGAGATCTGTTACAGCTTCTCTGTTATCTCCTCTCAGTATGGAGACAGACACAAAACTATTCTTAAATGGGGCTACTGGGACAAAATCTTCGCCAAATGATAGAAAGTAAAGCGACCTTATCAATAAATAAATAAATAAATAAATAAATAAATAAATAAATAAATAAATAAATAAATAAATAAATAAATGGGAACCCCTGTGCTACGCAACAAGGCATGGATTTAGTAGTACTGTATATTGCTATAATGATAAACTTCTGATAAGAATTAGGACAAGTGAGCTCCGAGCGCCACTGTGTGGTTGACAAATAGTCCTGCAGTCAACTTGTGCAGTAACATGGAAAAATAACATTTTCGCTTTAGTATTATATTTTTTGTACTGCTTCAGGCTTTGGCGCATATAGAGATCATGGTTTTTCGATGCTGGTGACCGTTAACTGTGATTAAGCTTTACTGGTGCCTGCATGACTGCAATATCGGTCCAACTAATCCATGACATGACATGATAGGCTACAGTATACCATAATGAGTTTTGTTTTCTGCTTACTTCAGGAATCACACGGTGAAGTGAAGCATATTGTTCCCTCAAAGTCGCACCAAAATACAAGTAGCTATGACATTCTCCTCTCCACCTAAAAGGCAACAATTATTCTTATGGATATTCTGGCATTATGGACACACTCAATTTGACAACATTATGCCTACAGAAACCATACGGCGGAAATCTTGTGCAACGTTCAGTCTGCCTGTTAGGTAGGCTACGGGAATGGGTTAGGCCTTATAGATGACCATGTTTTCTTTCTATGAGAAGCCTTGTGTACATAATGCGTTTTTGTAAATATTTGAATTTGAACTTTTCATATTCAGCTTTTAATGCAAACTTTGAAACGCTTCTTACATGGCTGTGTTGGTAGCCTTTAAACAATCCCATTGTGTTGCAATTTGCTGTAAACAACCAGTAGCTCAGAACATAGCATATTCATGTTATGAAGTCTGCATGATAAATCATTGTGAAGCTTATGTGATGTAATGACAGATATTTATTTTTTTAATTTGAACATGACATCTAGTGTATATTATTTTATAAATAAATTATGAATCAGAAAATAGACCCCTAAGATATCATTATTTTTCATTCTTTCATTATTAGACAGATCGAGATTGTCACTCTGCATAAATTAGATTATTAGATTATAAACTTTTGGTGCTGAACGGTGGAAAAAAGTGTAGAACCAGATTAGGCTGCCTTGCCACAAACTCCATTAACTTAATGAAAATATCATAGTGATGAATAGGCGTATTTATTTGGGCAGAGGCTTATTTTAGGAATTTGAGTGAGATCAGATGTGTTTTTTGAATTTGCAAAGACAACGCACGTTGTCGTTGAAATGTAAACTGTGAAATGTGATTTGGAATTTGGAATGTAAAGCATTGTGATTTGCTATGAGGCGAGTCGATCAATCGCGCTGTCCGTGGTCCTGAAACCAATCGTCGGTCCTCTGCAGGGTCGAGCTGAGGGCGTCAGTCGAGTCCGCTCAAACCTGAGCTCTGACAAAGCCCCCGCATCATCTCTCACTACATTTCTGGGGACAAACGAAGCAATAATGGGAGATTGAGACGGCATTAGATCAACCACTTGATCTTGGCCATGTGATCCCCCCTTCGATTCTCGATTATAACCATAAAAAAACGACAAGAGCAAATTTGGTCTCACTTAAATTATGACGAGTGTCACACAATTGCCACATCCAATTAACGCCCATACAGGCCTAACCCTTTATCTAAGTCCCGAGTCCTCAGAGAGACATACTTATAAGATCCAGCATTTAATTTCTCACTGATTGATTATCAATATGGTTAACTAGCATCTTATTACTCAGTGTTGATTTTATGGCAATATGTTTTGTAACCAACTGTCCCCCTCTGCAAGTCAGATATTGCGCCAGTGTTGGCACACACAAGTGCTCTTGTTTTTGTGGTGTATGGAGAACTTCTGGCGACGTGCTTTAGTATAGAGCCGGTCTGCATTGCGTCGAAACCCTCCTCCACCACCACCACCACCACCACCGCCTCCTCCTCCTCCTCCTCCTCATCCTCCTCCTCCTCCTCCTCCTCCTCCTCGTGCCGCCCCTCCCCTCCCCTCTCCTCTCTCCCCTCTTCACCTCCGGTGTGTATAGGGTAGGCTACTTCTTGCATGTAAAATACATAACATCATGCTTGACATTGTTGAGGAATCATGCAGTCGTCCATGCTATAATTGGCTCTCTCTCTCTATCCAGCTCCATTCTCTGCGCTCCCCATGCGCAACCGAGCCGATCACATTTTGCCCGTCATCTTGTCTACTCGCAACAAAGCAGCAGCACATTTCTGCTGATGCAGTAATGTCTGGAAATGTCAAGGGCTCGCTTATTGCCCCTTAATGTATCTCCCCCCTGAATTTGCAGCACAAGAATTCCTCCTGCGGTATCGCCTCTCTATGCTCCTCTATGTAAAGCCATTCACACCGCCGTGCCGTGCCGCTGCGCAAGCAAGCAACTCCCGACGCTGCAGCTTTGCAGTTCCCCCTTTTTTCCTCCGCTCCTTTTCGTCAAGCTCTCCTCCTCATTATCCTCATGTGATTTTCATCTCGTCTCATTGCAGACTGCCTCACGGTGTAGTAGGGAAGTTACAGCCTATTTGGGGTTATCCTGACGGACACTGTCAGGATGTTAAGGATGTGATCGGCAGCACAGGAAAGCTTCTAGTCTCTTTTTGTGTGTGGGTGCGCAATGTAAAGCGTTAATGCCACATGACAACCAAGGGTGCCCCATCGTTGGATGACTTTACTCGGGGATTAGACGCATTCGAGACCTTTCAAGATCAACCCACGGTAAGCCTCGAAACTGCTGACTTAGCAGATATCGCCTATAGGCTATTATTATCTACACAGCTATTGTTAATACAAGGATATTCTGCTGTATTCCTTTGATATTGCGCACCTTTTGTCCGACAATATAGGCCTATAGGCTACATGCATGTATAGAGAAATCAGCTGGTATAATATCTGTATGAAATCATATGCGTCATACCACGCCGGTGAGATTGGCAAAACTATTATCAAGCCCCATTATGACAAAGAATTCTAGCTATTCTATGACGCATCTTAAGCAGATATCGCCAGCAAAACTACAAATCCTATAGGAATTTCATTGGCATATAACGGGGATAGCTATTCTTTTTAAGTGCCACATCCACACAAGCCTCTATAGGAATATTATAGGAATAATATGCTACCATAAATGTGCCATTGGGTAAGATATGGTCACTATAAACCCACTACTGAGTACCACAGTCCTTGTATTATAGAAATATGAAGTTATTCTTTCCTAAGCTGCTAAAGAGGTTGAGGTGGAGGTCTTGTTTTCCAGACCCTTTTCCCCCTTTTGGATAATTGCACTGGTAGTAAGCTGAGGACAGTGAGTAAATAAATAAATAAACAGCAGAAATCGCTGAGCCAGCATATATCTGGGCTGTTCGATCCCATTAATTCTTTCTTCCTCTCCCTCTCCCTCTCCCTCTCTCTCTCTCTCTCTCTCTCTCTCTCTCTCTCTCTCTCTCTCCCTCTGACTGGGTGACAGAGGCAGCAGCAGCAGATGCATTGGAGAGCAGCAATGGTCGAGTCAGCGAGAACCGCAGTGGAGCCGCACTGAGGCGAAGCAACCAGCCAGGCCCTCGCATCGGGGGAGACTTCTTCAGCAATTTAGGGGGTGCGGGAAGCTGAGGAGTGGAAATTTCACCCCAAAAACCCCTGAATGCCTGCTCAGTCAGACTAGCCGGAATCCCAACACAACTCCTCCTCCTCCTCCTCTTCCTCTTCCTCGCCTCCTCCTCCTCCTCTTCCCAAAATGACTGTTGTCGCAGGAGATAACATGGACGAACAATCGGCCGTCCCGGGCCACCCACAGGACACTTACCCCCCGGACCACGACGACCACGAATGCTGTGAGAGGGTGGTCATCAACATCGCCGGCCTCCGGTTCGAGACACAACTAAAGACCCTCTCCCAGTTTCCAGAGACTCTGCTGGGCAACCCCAAAAAGAGGATGCGCTACTTTGACCCCCTGAGAAACGAGTACTTCTTCGACAGGAACCGTCCCAGCTTCGACGCCATCCTGTACTACTACCAGTCTGGCGGCAGGCTGAGGAGGCCGGTGAACGTCCCCCTGGATATGTTCTCTGAAGAGATTAAGTTTTACGAGCTGGGAGTGGACGCCATGGAGAAGTTCCGCGAGGACGAGGGCTTCATCAGGGAGGAGGAGCGCCCCTTGCCCGAGAAGGAGTTCCAGCGTCAGGTCTGGCTCCTCTTTGAGCATCCGGAAAGCTCGGGCCCGGCGAGAGGGATCGCCATAGTGTCCGTGATGGTGATTCTGATTTCAATAGTCATATTTTGTTTAGAGACTTTGCCGGAGCTGAAGGAGGACCCGGCCGGCCGGATGGAGACCGTGGGGAATATTACTTTTTACTACAAGCCAAATATCCTCACAGACCCCTTCTTCATCATCGAGACCCTCTGTATAATCTGGTTCTCCTTTGAGTTGATAGTGCGCTTTCTGGCGTGCCCGAGCAAACCAGCCTTCTTCAAGAACATGATGAACACTATCGACATAGTGGCCATCATCCCTTACTTCATTACATTAGGCACCGAGCTGGCTGAAGACCCGGAGAACACGGAGGGGGTGGGGGAGCAGGCAACATCTCTGGCCATACTCAGGGTGATCCGCCTGGTCAGGGTGTTCAGGATCTTCAAACTGTCACGACACTCCAAAGGACTGCAGATCTTGGGGCAGACCCTCAAGGCCAGCATGCGAGAGCTCGGATTGCTGATCTTCTTTCTGTTCATCGGAGTCATCTTGTTCTCCAGCGCCGTGTACTTTGCCGAGGCCGAGGAGCAAGGGTCCTACTTTGGCAGCATCCCGGATGCCTTTTGGTGGGCCGTTGTGTCTATGACAACTGTGGGCTATGGGGACATGGTCCCGGTCACTATAGGCGGCAAGATTGTGGGTTCTCTGTGCGCCATCGCCGGAGTGTTGACAATTGCCCTCCCAGTGCCTGTCATTGTGTCCAACTTCAACTACTTCTACCACAGGGAGACCGAGGGAGAGGAGCAGGCGCAGCTGCTCAACGTCAGCAATCCCAACATCCCCTCTGAAACCAACTCCAGCCGCCGTAGCTCATCGACCGTCAGCAAGTCAGAGTACATGGAGATTGATGGAGACATAAACAATAGCATCGACAACTTTAGGGAGGCAAACCTCAGAACTGGCAATTGCACTATAGCCAACCAAAACTGTGTAAATAAAAGCAAGCTGCTCACAGATGTGTAGAGGAGTCCAGTTAGGAAAACCATGGGATCTCTTTGAAAACTGTCATAATGAGGAGTAAGACCATCAGTTAGGAATGCTTCATTAACCTCCCCAAAGCGCTCTATGGCATTAGGCCTACAACCATGCTCAGCTATATAGGAAAGGAAACAGAAAAAAAACAAAGCTGATAGAGTATATGACAGGTAGATAGAATAATTAATTCTTGTGATCCTACAAATATATTATAGATATATCGAACAACGAAAACATCAATTATTACGCATATATGCGGTGCCCTGGAAGACACAGAGCAAAACCACGATGACTGTCTTGCCAGGCGACGGCGTGATAATTAAAATGTTATGCATGGAGTACAGATAACATTTCAGCAAGTTGCACAAAATGCATCAGAAAAGTCTGCGGAGACACGCAAGCATCTGCAGACCAGCGGTCGGCGCCCGAGAGGTGAGGCGACCCCCCCCTCCTCCTCCTCCTCCTCCTCCTCCTCCTCCTCCTCCTCCATTCTCTCCCCCCCCCCCCCCTACAAAGGATCTACTATTCAGCAAAGCACCTTATAGGAAAAAGACTGATCTCTCTCATCTGGATGTAAAGAGATGGTGATCTACTTCGCTTCACGGACATCCGCAATGCTGCTATTTTCCAGCAGCTGCTGTAATTATGATATCACCAAGTGATTCAACGCCATGCCCTTTAGATGCAACACAGCACAATGATCAAATGAGCTTCACATGAGCATGTTTAGAGACTTTCCATTTTGATATTGGCATGCATGAGACATATCTCATATAATGGAAAAAGATGTTCTTTTTGGATACCCGCCTCCATCCCCCCCTTCTCATCTGTTTTCACACTGAGTGCACTGGATAGTTGTTAATTTGAAATGCTACTCATTTAGAAGTATAGGGATTGAATGTTAAATCTTAAGGGAACAGTACATAAATGAGATCATAGCATGAAAAAGTAATCTGCATTATGGTCTATTGACTAAGGTACTTTTGTATCCTGGTATATTTAATGCATGACATCAGTATACAGCTTGTTGCAATTCAGGCACTTTGCGGTGCCCTATTGTCAGGGAAACGAAGGAACTCAAACTTCTGGACGTTTCTGAAATGTGACAAAATATATACAAACCCACCTTTGGGGGATGCAGAGTTTCTAATTTAAAAAGTAGTCAAAGAAGCTGAAGAAATATTATCAAAAATGCATATAATCATAATAAGCACCGATTACAGTATTACGTCAATAGCGCAGTGCATGGACCTTCTTTGAACAAGAAAAGTTAACATATTATTAGTCATGCTTCCATTTCAACTCAAAAACTTAAGAGTATGTGTTGGTTCGGAAAAACCGCCGGAAAATAATCTATACCAAAATTCTCTTTATATTGCAAAGAATTGTTTTGACATTAGTTGCTAGTGCCTTTACCCCCTCTCACCAACAGGACCAGTGAAAGTGCCTGTGTGTAGAATGGATTTCATGGAGTTGAGTGTAGTCCCTGTCTTCTTACGGTTATGCTGTCGGTGGTGATGATGTTAGCGATGGCGATGATGGCGAGCCTGATGATCAAGGTTGAAACGAGTGAGAGAGTGCGATAGGAAAAAGCGGTGATCCCCGTGGTGGCCGTCACGCATAACCCAACGTCCATGCTGTCACGCACTTAACTTATGCCCTTAAGCAACGACGCATTGTACTTTTCATTTCCTTCCACCAGTCCAAATCAGAAGGGAATATGGATTGTTTTAAGTCTACTTGGCTTCTGTTTTAGTTTTGGTTTTGTTTGTGCACACCATGCATCCTTTCAGGGTCTCTACCTCAGTGAGGTGATTGCAAACTTGCTGCAGAGCTGCAAGCTTCAACGCAGGGCTTTTAACCGCAATGCAAAATGGAAACCTTAGGTGTAAAAACTGCAGCCGTGCAATACTGAACATGAGAGTAGTCCCAGAGCATAGCCTTTACACGAGCACTTAGGACAAAATAGTGTACCGCAACCCCTACTCCTAAACCTGCCCCCACCCCCCACCCCACCCCCTCGAAGCTACGCACAATCAAAACATGCATTTGTAGAGCATCGTTTCTAGAGGTTTCCTGACTCTCAGGATGGGATTGACTGTTTTGTGTTGTTCGTTTCTTTGAAGCAAATGGCCTCTAAAAGTCACCGCTCGCTGTGTCATAGAGACAGGCCTGAATGTGTTGTTAATAATAGCCTATTACATCTTTCTAGAGAAGACGACGGTGGAGACGTTTGATATCGTTTATAAAATCTTGTCATATTGCAAAATCCTTGGGCATTATGATGCACACCCAAGTGCAGCCACTCTTTTTGCACAGTTATTTGGTTCAGTTGCTATTTTTTGCTAGTTAGATAATATTCCGTCCATCATCACTATGCTCGCTTATACATGCTGAGTAGTGGGATGGTTACTCAGTGTGTTGGTCCGGATAGACCCAAGTGCAGATTGGAGAGAAAGCATTATGACACTTACTTGAAAATCTCCAGCTACTGTACATCACTTTACACTCAGTATTGATATGAATTCATCAAAATGATAGTAAGATGTTAGATAGAAGAGTACTGTACACTCCCCCCCCCCCCCCCCCCCCCCACCCCTTTCTTATTTAGAGCTCTGCTTACAAAGCCCTGTAAAACAGCTCCAGTAAAACAGCGCTACACTTGAATGTCATATTTGTTTCTGTTGGTGCAGCGGCTATACCCTTCCTTTGTGGTGCTCATACAGGACCACCATTGTTGTTGTCCTGTTTGCCATCACGTTTATCTAGTGAAGCAAAAGCCTGCGTAGATAGTTTGGACAAGACCTTTTTGATTCTATGAATCTAGTTCTTAATTGTTTTTTGTTATTGCAATGCTAGCTGGTTGGTTGGTTGGTTGTATAGGCAGGGAAACCATGTGACCTTTTTATTTGGTACTGATCTTTGTACTGTATTGCTGAAGACGTAGTAGAGTGTCTCTGCCTCAGGCTAGGTGAATCTTCAAGAGCCTTCCTAGATGTCAATGACTTATTATGAGTGCAAAAAAAAAAAAAAGATACACTTCTCTGTCAGGGATCCACTTCTATAGGGTTTCTCATAAAGAGGGGCATCAATATATAGACAACAACCCAGTATCACATATTATAATACTATTATGTATAAAGATCAAAGGAAAGTATAGCAAATGGTTGCATACATGCAGCTAACTATCAGGTAATTGATATGTTTGCAATCACGAGTTTCTCTTTTGACCGATGCTTATAAGACGAGTGGCGAGGTGCGTCCTGCATGAAACAGTTCAAAGTGAGGCGTAAAGAATATATATACGCTACCCCTCACGTTACGTTACCTACTCTTGCTGTGAGCAGCATCGATGTACGGTGCTATGCATTCAAATAGCCAACAGAACATGCATTCTTACAGCAATAGAATAACAGATACCCGTTTCTTAGATGCTTTTTGTAAAATAGGGAAAAACCTAATCTATTTTGAATGACACAGAAACTGCGATCACTCGACAGATTATTCATGAGAGAGGGCTGTTTTTATTTACCCGCCTCTTACCTTCTATTCTGTGATTTTGTAAGGGTCAGTGGGGTCAAAGGTGAAGAGGTCAACATCCGCCCCTCACAGTGAATGTGCTGAGAGAAACCCATGAAAAAGCCAAATATAGGCACAGTAATAGTGGCAGCC
Organism: Poromitra crassiceps; assembly: GCF_964638095.1. Lineage (NCBI taxonomy): Eukaryota > Metazoa > Chordata > Actinopteri > Beryciformes > Melamphaidae > Poromitra > Poromitra crassiceps. Next base: position 11,528,138 of record NC_139652.1, read on the forward strand.
CCCCATTAGCTTCCCGGGTCTAAGTAGAGTTGTTTTCCAGTCAGGAACCAAGGTTGATGAAGGGCCTAGGCGAACCTATAGCACAGTCCCAAAGGAATAGTCCATAATGCACTTAGAGGATGCTATCATCAACCCACTGGACTGACGAACGGTTGTGTGCTGCTGCTAGAATAGCGAGGGAGAGTCAGAGAAGGTGCCTATATTGTTTTTACATATTTTTGCATTTGTTTAGCATAATGTTTCAGATGTTGCGCTTCTCTAAACGATAACATGAGTGAGAAGGTCTAAAAAAGAAAAAACGAAGACATTAACCTAATTAAACTATAAGAGAAACTATTCTATACATGTATTAAGAACACAATGCCATTTTAGCTACAGTAAAATAGAAAAAAGCAACTACTATATATTGCAATTATGAAAACCAATGAATCAATTTTAACGTGCTCCTTGTGTGTCTTATTTTTTTGTTTTCTGTGGCACTGTAATATGACTGATTGTTTTAGGAAGAACATGCCATATACTGAAGTATCAAAGACTCAACGTGTTCCTTTGGCAAGCCATGATAATGAAACTATTACGGTCGATTACTATACACTAAATGATATGGACAACAAGTGTATTATCATAAAGACGTATGGTTTGTCTTTTTTGTTTCAAGGAAAAAAAGATGATTCATTCAAACACCATGTTGACATTTTCCAAAAACTCCACTGCTGAACCTAATGCTAATGTATAGATACATATCTCTACAGCAACCTAACTGATCGCAAAAACTGCATGGTCAACGGAAGACTGCATGAGCTTTGCCTTTCAAAACTGTGGATCAACTATAATATGGTTGCATCATTTACAAAAACCCTTGCTTTCATCTGCACCGAGGCTTTTACAACAAGGCCCTGTTCAGAACGTGTTGTCTTAATATGTCCTCTGCTGGCTTCCCAAAAGCACCGTAGCGCCCCACCTCGGCGCTAAGATGGCGTTGGGAATCCGAGCCCTATTCAACGTCTGACTGTATGTGATGTACAGGTTCTGATTGCTAGGCTCTGAATGTGAACAAGGACATTAAGGGCTAGTTTCTCATAAGGTATCCCTATCCTAGGACTGAAATGCTCTTTCGGAAGGCGAGCGGCCATTCGTAGGAGTCTCTCGTCTCGGTCTAGACTGTGGTGATACAGCATTGTAGGAGTCTCTCGTCTCAGTCTATACTGTGGTGATACTGCATTGTAGGAGTCTCTTGTCTCAGTCTAGACTGTGGTGATACTGCATTGTAGGAGTCTCTTGTCTCAGTCTAGACTGTGGTGATACTGCATTGTAGGAGTCTCTCGTCTCAATCTAGACTGTGGTGATACTGCGTTGTAGGAGTCTCTTGTCTCAATCTAGACTGTGGTGATACTGCATTGTAGGAGTCTTGTCTCAGTCTAGACTGTGGTGATACTGCATTGTAGGAGTCTCTTGTCTCAATCTAGACTGTGGTGATACTGCATTGTAGGAGTCTTGTCTCAGTCTAGACTGTGGTGATACTGCATTGTAGGAGTCTCTCATTCTAGACTGTGGTGATACTGCATTGTAGGAGTCTCTCATCTCAGTCTAGACTGTGGTGATACTGCATTGTAGGAGTCTCTCGTCTCAGTCTAGACTGTGGTGATACTGCATTGTAGGAGTCTCTCAATCTAGACTGTGGTGATACTGCATTGTAGGAGTCTCTCAATCTAGACTGTGGTGATACTGCATTGTGGGAGTCTCTCGACTCAGTCTAGACTGTGGTGATACTGCATTGTAGGAGTCTCGTCTCAATCTAGACTGTGGTGATACTGCATTGTAGGAGTCTCTCGACTCAGTCTAGACTGTGGTGATGCTGCATTGTAGGAGTCTCTCGTCTCAGTCTAGACTGTGGTGATACTGCATTGTAGGAGTCTCATCTCAGTCTAGACTGTGGTGATACTGCATTGTAGGAGTCTCTCGTCTCAGTCTAGACTGTGGTGATACTGCATTGTAGGAGTCTCTCAATCTAGACTGTGGTGATACTGCATTGTAGGAGTCTCTCAATCTAGACTGTGGTGATACTGCATTGTGGGAGTCTCTCGACTCAGTCTAGACTGTGGTGATACTGCATTGTAGGAGTCTCGTCTCAATCTAGACTGTGGTGATACTGCATTGTAGGAGTCTCTCGACTCAGTCTAGACTGTGGTGATGCTGCATTGTAGGAGTCTCTCGTCTCAGTCTAGACTGTGGTGATACTGCATTGTAGGAGTCTCATCTCAGTCTAGACTGTGGTGATACTCAGGGGCGGAGCGACCCTATCAGCCCATGGGGGGCAAAGCTCTTAGGGGGCCCCCCCCCCCATCCCTTTTTTTTTTTTTTTTTTTTTTTTTTCAATTAAGGCCGGAGCTGAAGAAAAATTTGCCTTTTTTGCATGTTTGAATCTGTTGTAGCCATATTTAGTGGAATATCTCATTTTAAACACACCAATGTTATTGTCTATTGATTGAATTGCTCATTGATTGAATTCTTTTTTTTTTTTTTTTGGGATGGGAGTGGGCCCGGGGCGGCGCACCCTCTGCCCTGGTGTACGCTCCGCTACTGGTGATACTGCATTGTAGGAGTCTCTTGTCTCAGTCTAGACTGTGGTGATACTGCATTGTAGGAGTCTCTCGTCTCAGTCCAGACTGTGGTGATACTGCATTGTGGAAAACATGCGTATGATGTCTAAACAGGGCCTGCGCTATACTATATTGGTTTCAAGGCATTCTTGTTTGCTAAAGGTCTTGACAAGAGTCTGCAGCTCAGGCGGACCGATTTCCGCCTGCCGTGGCGGCCACTGAACAGAATCGGATATTGGGATATTGTGTACCTCACTCACCACAAGCCTCCCTACAGAGAAGATCCTGTTTGAGCTCGTAATATGATGACGAAAGTGTGATTGATATGAGTTTGTCTTTCTGTCAAGAAATGCACATTTGACCAAGTGCACGAGTACTGGGAAGCCGGCCCCCGTTTCGGAGCAGCTCAGAACACACAAAAAGGACGGTTGAACTCCTCCTGCTCTTCTTTTCATCCACAAATCATTACCAAACTCTCTGATGTGTTATCCAGTCATCATCCTTCATGTTGTGTTTTTACCAAGGATTATGCTACAATGTGTTCAGTTTGTCAGACGATGACAAAGGCATGGTCTGTGATCTATGCAAGGGTAATTATTTATTATTTTTCTTATATCACTTATGATTTCATCTTACATTAACTTCAATAAATTTTTAAGGATCTGCTGGTGTTATGTTCATTTGGTGGGGTTTGGGGTTTGGGGGTGTCAGAACATGGTGGTGTCTGCATGCCCAACGCCATTATGAGCTTCAAGTTTCAGACTGCTGGGTTTCCATGCTTCAACCTTGACCTTTCAATGTCGCGGGGCATTTGGTAATCTGAAGAGCCCTATTCCCGGCTTGTCGCTGTTATTGCTTCAATTTCTCAAGCTGTTGCAAATGTATTACA
>NC_139652.1:11536626-11629126 GCF_964638095.1 Poromitra crassiceps
GTTTAATAATTAAGGGCATGTCCATAATTTCCTCATCCTTGTAGAAGTCCACAAATGGTCTTTGTGAAACTCCGGGCCAGTTAAATGTACCTATTTGCTCCAGGCCACTGACAACCCCTACATCACTGTAGTGATACAGCAGAGACAATTATGAGCCGAGGGTGGAAAAGCAGGGGGTGAGGGGGTCTGGAGGAGTAAGATGTGGGCAGGATTGCAAAGGAACGGAGTTCCAACCAATTCATATTTCTGACAGTTTGTCCGCTGTCCATTGGAATTTACACATGCCATTGTGGCACACACGTCAGTTATGTAACACTTAAGAGTGAACAGTTGCATTGACTGATATAGGTTCGGAAAATATTATTGATGTGCGAATTAATCGCACGAAAAAAACGTGCTCGGTGTGTAAGGACCTTGACAGTTAAGTGTCACTCTGTGTTTGTGGAGTCCAGGGGGCGGTTTTAGCATCAGAGCTTTGGGTGGGCTCAGCCCACCCAAAGGCCACGGACCGCTGAACTCCTAGGGGGGTCCGGGGGCATGCCCCCCCGGAAGAAAATTTTGTACAGTTTCAAGTAAAAATGGATCAAACTGGCGCACTTTGAGATCAAAATGAAGAGACTCTATGAAGAACTACACACATCAATATCTTCTTTACCGTTCTGTGGTTTTACAGCGATGAAAAAATAATTGTTTCCCTATATATACTATATATATTCTGCATACAGGTTCTATATGGTAGAATTATGCTTGCATAAATAATACCAAAATCACTTCAGGGGAGTTTCAAGTAAAGTAACATTTTGCTTATAGGCAAAACAAAAGTAAAATTATATCAAAAGGGAACTTCCTAACTTATTGGCTGGAATAATATTCCGACAAGATAATAATATACTGTAAGCACTAAAGCAGGAGTTTGCAGTCAACTAGTTGAAATTAATATGTGGCAGTATTTGTGGGGGTCAAAATCTATGTAGGGTGTACCACCACAAATAGATCAGTGTATGGGAAACACTGACTATTAAATTGTGTGACTAGAAAGACACCAATAAATCTGAGAAAATGTACTTTAATTTTGAACAACAGCACTACAACGGTGGCATTACAAATGGTATTATCATTATCATCAACTTTATTTGCAGACACAGGGTCCAGATATAACAACAGACAACAATTCAGAGAACACACAAATACACAGTATATCTATAAAAGGCACTTATACCAAAACTTCCACATATGTGATTGGTATCTGACACACCTAATACCAGGGTTGGTTAGTAGCATGATATTCGAGTTCTGAGAGACATTTAGACACCCAATAAATTTGTACATCAAAGTTCTTAATTATGAAATTATTGTGGGAAAAAACAAGATCTGACTGGTTGGAAGTTGGTAGGCTACCACCACCACAGCGTGCAAAAATAGGGAAAGAAGGAAAGAAAAGGGAATAGCATGCCATGCACGCATGTTAAGCTATCATCATCATCACATCAGACAGGCTGTGTAAAGCAGCCACTTGCGATTCTAAAGGGCTTAATTTCATTCAGATAACAAGGGACCCGTTTGAAAATATGTATGCCCATATGTTTCTCAAAAAACATTGCATCCATTTACACCCACTTTACTGCAAGCTAGCATGATGCTAGCTGGTGCCATGGTAGCCTACCTACCTTCCTCCAGTCCACCTGTTTGTCTGGCAGGCACAGCCACAAGTTCTTTTGTTTAGCCTACGAAACAACGTTACGCGCTAATTTGCATATCAATATGCGCTAATTAAGTAACTACTAACGACTGACTGCTCAATGCTCACCTCACAGTTTCATTGATCATGAGTGGGGAGAACGATCGTGTGGACTGTGGAGGACCACTTCGCTGCTGTACTGTGTGTGACCTGTGTGAAGTGATGTGGGATTAGGCAGATAGATGGAGGAGGGAGCGCCTGCGCAGCCGCGGTTCTAGAAACTTTTCGGGTGGGCTGAACCCCCCTAAATGTTTGTCTCAGCCCACCCTAAGAACATAGAGGGGGGGGGGGGGGGAACACGCACACAGCGCATTGAGTGTAGTCAGAAACTGCTACTAATGACCACCATGGATTTGGAGAGGGAAAAAAAAAAAAAAAATTTTTTTTTTTTGCCTCAATTTTTTTGGGTGGGCTGAGACTATTTTTGGGTGGGCTAAAGCCCACCCAAAAACGGCCTAGAACCGCCCCTGAGTCCATCCATCCATCCATCCACCCAATGCCAACAAACTTATTTCAAGAATTTCTTTGATTCTACTGTCATTTTCTTGATACTAGTGGACGGATCGGCCTGACACTGGTTTCTAAAGGGAAGTGAAATTGCTCTTATAAGTTAAGTTATCATTTATTGTCCCCGTGGGGAAATTCATCGTGTGTATTTGACCCATCCTCTACCAGGAACCTTCCAAGAACCAGGAGCAGTGGACAGCCGCAGTGCAGCGCCCGGGGCACCAACTCCAGTTCGATTGCCAGTGCCTTGCTCAGGGTCACTGACAGGAGTATTAACCCTGACACACATGTCTTTGATAGTGTGAGGAAACCGGAGCACCTGGAGGAAACCCACACGAACACGGGGAGAACATGCAAACTCCACACAGAAAGGAACCTGGGTACCGACCAGGGTTCGAACCCAGAACCTTCTTTCTATGAGGGGCAACAGCTAATATATAATATATATCATATATAATAGATATTATATCACCCCCATTGGCATTTTCACTTATTTTAAGATTGTAAGACTGAATATGAGAGTACTTCTATAGCAGTGGTTCTCAAATGGACCGCGGACCCCCAGGGGTCCGTGGCACTTTGCCAGGGGGTCCACGAAATGTTTTCAGTTTTTATTTATTTATTTATTTTTATTAAAAAATAAAATGCTACATGTTACTTATTCCTTCTCAAACTACTTCCTACATGGTGCTAGTCTATCAAAATATCTTGGCTGTCATTGATTGTGTTGCATAGTGGTTTTCTGTACTGTTGACAAATTGTGATATTGTAAGTCGCTTTGGACAAAACAAAAGCGTCTGCTAAATGCCAATGTAAATGTAATGTAATAAAAAAATATATATATATATATTTTTTTTTTTGCGAAATCTTCATAGTTCAACGAAAATAGTTTATAACCTCAATGGCATGCTTCATACTGCTGTTGGCTAGGGTAGGTAACTGGTGATTTGTGTCTTGTTTATTAGTTTGTTAGCCTGTTAGCTTGTTTTATTCTGGATTGGGCTTCTAAATGTGTTTTTCCTCGGATTTTGGCACAAGGGATAGTAACATCTTGTCCTGTGTATTAATTAATGCTTTAAATCTAAAATGGTTCATGGATTACATTCTAACAAACCTATCAAATTAAAAGTCAAGCACGTTACCGTGGAAACAATTAAGCTTAGCCCAAAATCACAAATCAGAATGAGGGGGTCCCCGGTATATTTTCTATCTTGTAAGGGGTCCTTGGCTGAAAAACATTTGAGAACCTCTGTTCTATAGGCAGTCATATGGACATTTACCCCATCTATGCATCCCTCCAGGTGGTGAGATCTGCATTGACATTCCAGTCTGGATGTGTCCTTGTGGGCATCAAGTGCAATGTGAATCTCAGCTTACTCACTCATGTCCAGCGTGCAGTGTCAGCGTGCTCGTCTGGGGAGAAAATTCAAAACTTTACATGGCAGCGATTTGACCTTCCTGCTTCAATTACCTCACCGCCGCGCAGCACTGAGTCCGCCTAAACACAAAACCACAAAGGATAACGCCACGTGTATCATGAGCAGGGGGGGTTTGCTGAGATAAACATTTTTGTAGCGTACTGCCCGATACAGTGAGGAGCAGTGTTGGGGGTAACTCATTACAAAAGTAACATATTACATGTAATATATTACTTTTAGCAGTAACTCAGTAATATAACGTATTACTTATAGGACCTTAGAAATACGATACCAGTTACTTTGTCAAGTAACTCAAGTTACAAATTGAGTTACTTTAAAAAAAATCAGAGCACATATTTAAGTAAAGATACAATCATTTCCTAATCAAACTGTGTGTTTGTATGCAAATAACCACTATAGATGACAATAACAAAGGAAAAGAATAACATTTAGAATTTGATGGTTTACACTAACTTCTAGACGATTGAAATTATTTTTCAGGATGGTTCCAGGTCGGCGATGTCATTCTGCTACTGCTGTTATTTTAGTGAAAGTAATGCAAAAGTAGTGTAATAAGTAACGAGTTGCTCTACACAGACGGTAGTTTTGTAAAGTAACTTATTACTTTCAAATGAAAGTAACTAGTAATATGTAGTATATTACATTTTGAAAGTAACTTGCCCAACACTGGTGAGGAGTGTAAACCACCAGCAGCAAAGGTCACTACAAAGGTCACTACAATGCTGTCAAGGGTGTGTGTGTAGTGTAGCAGTTGGTATCGGGGCTTTAAATAACAGATAACTCACTGGTGAGAAAGGCAATAATCCTCTAAATGTTATAGATCCAGTCAGTGGACCAAGCCCCCCCCCCTCCGCTAGCATCTCCATCCTCATAGCTCAGTCTCATCAGGACCGCTCAATGTCTTACCCACAGCGTGAAAGTCATTCATCTAAGGTCTCTCCTCCTCTACCCCCGCCACTGTATTGATTTGGTATCGGCTCTCATATTTCTGTTGGAAAACCTCCGCATCGGGGGGGAGCTTTCGCAGAGCAGACATTGGTCTAAAACCGTACTAAGAATACCTCATGTTGCGGCACACGGAGGATGGAGCTGTACGCTTCAATCTCACGTCCATGTTGATGTTCAGGTGGAATATTGATGACTCAGATGGATAGTCTGACTCATGAACCAGTCATGAGTATCAGGGAAACCGCTGAAAGAGTCAAACAAACCAATACTGGTCTCAAGCCGTCTCTCTCTCTCTCTCTCTCCCAGAGGTTACAGGAGAGGACAGAGGCCATAAACAAGCGTCCCATGCTGCACTAACACTACATACAGACCCTATAGACTAGCCATTACATGATGGAGCAGCTGCAGCATGCCAGTTTTCCTGGCCAGGACGCATTAACTGGACTGCTGGTGGGATTTACAGTAAAGGCTCGTGTGGGTCAGTTGAGAGTTGTGCACACTGCAAAAAAATTATTGCGCTATTTTTTTTTTAACAATATTTTTATTCAGTTTCACATTTTTCTCCCCACATATATTACAAGTACAGACAGACAATAGTAATCAAATTCACATACTACATAATTATATTAAGAAGACAAAACTAAACTAAGCGAAACAATAATAAATAAAACAAAACGAAACAAAGACAAAAAAAATAAAAAATAAAAATAAAAATAAAATAAAAAAACAAAAAACAATGCACATCAACGAGCTAGAAATGATATCAGAGGGTCCCATACCCTCTCAAAATCTTCTGCCCTTCCTCTACTGATATAAGTCAGGCGTTCTAGCGCCATACAGGCTGCCATCTCCCTCTTCCCAACTTGTATTGATGGTATTTCCATTTTTTCCCAGGACAGAGCTATCATCCTCCTGGCCTGCAGGAGTCCAAAATCTATCAAAGTCCTCTGCTTTGAGTTACCAATCAAATTAACTGGAAAAATACCTATAATTATTGCGCAATTTAATTTAATCTAGTATTTAGCACCATCTCTCTCGCTCTCTTTTTTCTTTAACAAGAGGGGATGTGCCGGTGAGATTAAATTATTTCACATATTTCCAATGACAATAATTCTCTTGAATCAAGTGTTACTTTCTTGATACTACTGGAGGGATCTGCTATTTGCATTGAGCAGCATCAAGGAGGACACAACTGAAATGAAACGGCGCAGTGCGCACTGGAGACAAGTCGTATTATCTTGCCCCTCTGGCAGAAATTTTTAACTTATTTCAAGGTTTCAAGGCCGAATATGAGACTACACGATTTGTTAATATGGGCATTTTTTGCAGTGCAGGCAGCTAGGCAGACAGGACCAATGTCTCCAGTGGTGATAGAGGCTGTCAAAGGCTGACAAATGGAGAGAGTGCTTTTTGCTGAGAGCAATCCCAACAGGTTTCTCATGCAGGCAGCCAGACCAGGACCAGGTCATTATACTGTGTATGTCATGGACCGCCATATGGACCAGGACCAGGTCATTATACTGTGTATGTCATGGACCGCCATATGGACCAGGACCAGGTCATTATACTGTGTATGTCATGGACCGCCATATGGACCAGGACCAGGTCATTATACTGTGTATGTCATGGACCGCCATATGGACCAGGACCAGGTCATTATACTGTGTACGTCATGGACTGCCATATGGACCAGGACCAGGTCATTATACTGTGTATGTCATGGACCGCCATATGAACCAGTACCAGATAATTATACTGTGTACGTCATGGGCCACCATATGGACCACGACCAGGTCATTATACTGTGTATGTCATGGACCGCCATATGGACCAGGACCAGATAATTATACTGTGTATGTCATGGACCGCCATATGGACCAGGACCAGATAATTATACTGTGTACGTCATGGACCGCCATATGGACCAGGACCAGGTCATTATACTGTGTATGTCATGGACCGCCATATGGACCAGGACCAGATAATTATAGTGTGTATGTCATGGACCGCCATATGGACCAGGACCAGGTCATTATACTGTGTACGTCATGGACTGCCATATGGACCAGGACCAGGTAATCATACTGTCTACGCCATGGGTCGCCATATGGACCAGGACCAGATAATTATACTGTGTATGTCATGGACCGCCATATGGACCAGGACCAGGTCATTATACTGTGTATGTCATGGACCGCCATATGGACCAGGACCAGGTCATTATACTGTGTATGTCATGGACCGCCATATGGACCAGGACCAGGTCATTATACTGTGTATGTCATGGACCGCCATGGAGAGAGAGAGAGAGAGAAAAATGTGTACAAAGTAAAATGTAATTGTTTTTGGAATGAAGAAAAGAATGCCTCACTGACATGTAGGTTTGAAATCATACAATGGGAATGATAGCAGATTTGCAGACTCCGGGAGCAGAGAAACACACTCAGCACACAAATAGCCAGCCAGGTAAACATTCAGTTCAAGTGAAATAAAGCAAAACCCCAAAAATAGATGATCGAGCTCCCCACAGTGAAGGCCGTGCAGCCGGCTCAGGCAGCCACTGCAGCTTGTGTGTGTGCCCTCTCCTCTCCTCTCCACATGCCTCTCTGTAGCTGCAGTCCTGGAGGAAAGCAAGATTTCAGCAGTTTAAGAGCCAGAGAAGACAGCTGTGTGATGCAGCAAAAAAATATCTGAGCCTTTCTGCTTGTCCTGATGTTACACCAGACCTGGGTGAAATATTTTGCAAATACTTTTCATATTTTGTTTCGGCTTGTTTAAACACCAAATAGTTGGGGCTTTCAAAGCATTTCAAAGCCAGTTTTGGTTGGCTCTTCTGTGATTGACAACTCACTTGACATGATCTAAATTCTGATGCAGTGAACCCCAAAATCGTGTACTCCAATTAGGTTACAGAATAATCATAATTACAATTTGACCCAGGTCTGCGTAGCATAGTACAGCATGTAAAGGTGATTCGTGGCTATAAACGGTACCATCATCATTCTGAAAATGGTACCGTCATCATTCTGATTCCCGTCTTCCCTCCCCTTTCAAACAGCATGAGCTCATAATATGCTAATGAACATGAATATGCAGTTTCAGCAAAGCAAGTCAATCAATAAACGAATCGTTCGTTTTAGGCAACACTGGTCTGTCACACAGAGCACTGCACTTCACAATCAAGTCCAGCATGCTTTGAGGCAAATTCGTTGCGGGTATTTTCCATAAAAGCATCCACAAAGCAAACAAAAAACAAACAAATAAACAAAAAGAAGAAGCTGGGGCGGTTGATATTTCTCATTACAGGGTAAGCTCGATGCTTGTTTCTATATATGTGTGTAAAAACAGCTTATCCTTAAATACCTATATGTCAGGCATACTGTCAGCATCTGTTTAAGTGTTACGCTGCACAGTGCGTGTGTGTGTGTGTGTGTGTGTGTGTGTGTGTGTGTGTGTGTGTGTGTGTGTGTGTGTGTGTGTGTGTGTGTGCAGTGTGCAGTGTGTGTGTGTGTGTGTGTGTGTGTGTGTGTGTGTGTGTGTGTGTGTGTGTGTGTGCAGTGTGTTGGTCCGGGAACACTCTCAGCACAGCAGAGCCCCCCCCCCCCCCCCCCCCCCTCCTCTATGTTGCTGCTGACTCATTGTCACTGCCCCAGAATCTGCTGCCTGTCTGCATTATTCACACACTCACCTTCCTCTGCTACTGCCTCCTCAGCACCTGAGCATGGCACTGGGAGCTGGGAGCTGGGAGCAGAGAGCAGCTCCAGCCCAAACTCCAGTCACCCGGGCTGGGTTCATCCTCCCCTAATGGCACCCTGGGGGGAAGGGCGGGGGGTTGGGGGGGGGTCAGGTTTTTACTCCGGGGATGCAAACTCATGGATAGTGAAAAAAAAGTGACAGTTACAGGGCAGACATAAAACCATCAGTCAGAAATCCTTCACTTAAAGGAACACTCCGCCCATTTTCAACCAGCTTTGTATCATTAGAACATCAGTAGTATATCAGAAAACTGTAAACTGTTTTGAAGTCTGTCATTTAATTTGACAGTTATTGAGTGTTAATAACTCATTAACTCAAATCAACTCTCAATAACTGTCAAACATTCTGTCATTCATCTAGTTTGACAGTTATTGAGAGTTGATTTGAGTTAATGAGTTATTAATTTGAGTTAGTGTGGACCAGTGATGTCACTGGTCCACACTTTAACACTCAATAACTGTCAAATTAAATGACAGACTTCAAAACCGTTTACAGTTTTCTGACATACTACTGATGTTCTAATGATACAAAGCTGGTTGAAAATGGGCAGAGTGTTCCTTTAAGCGTCATATTTTGGGATTGAAAAAAAAAGGTGTCACCTAAAGGCAGCTAGTTTAGTTTGCATACTCCCAGATGACCGGTGACAGTAGTGGTACATACTGTAACACTGATTGCTTTCCAATCATAGTTTATGTATTGCATGTACCCCAAAAATAAGACATTCCAAAATTCTACGTATCTTTATCGAACCCGCACAAACCAAAAAAACGTGGAAAAGATGATTCCTGACCTCAGATGTAACCAGTTTATTTCGAGCCCTAAAGTAGTGATGCCACTGTTATTAAACATGGACTCTGCTCCTCCCTGTGTCCACCAGAAGTCCTACAGGACAAAAGTGTCTCCCGCTGCAGGTACCGACTGCTGCATTGGCCCGGAACACCAACAGCAAGAGGCAGGGTTACGACATAATCCAGTACCAACACACACACTCTACTGACACTGATCAGACTGTTAGACGTGTGTGGCACACACACACAAAAAACCGATATACTGTATCAATTTGATCTGAATCAGCATTGACGCAATTGCGACTGTTGAAGGGCAAAAACAAGCAAGATGTATAGAAACACTGTAGCAGCAGGGTATCATTCTCTGTAACCTTGTGTGTGTGTACTATAGGCCTTATACAGAAGTTTGACTGCAGAGCTTCATCACTGACAGGGAGGTTATCTGCCCCCCAGTGGAAGAAATCCAAATGACAACCTGAGCATTGAAGAACTTGAGTGACCTACTGAAATAAGTGTGATTTGTACAATAACCTATAACGTGCTCTGTACTAATACTGGGTAGTGGGTAGGTATCAGTTAGCAAGGTGACATCAGCCTCCAGGTTGAACGTGATGCGCATTCTGCGATGCTTTTCTGCTCGCCACAGCTGTAAAGAGGTTATCTGAGGTACTGTCTCCTTTCTGTCAGCTCCAACCAGTCTGGCCATAATCTCCTCTGACCTCTTCTCATCAACAAGGCGTTTCTGTCCGTAGCTCACTGGGTGTTTTTGTTTTTCACACCATTCTGTGTGAACTCTAGACTGTTGTGCATGACAATCACATCCCCCCCATTCTGATGCTTGATGTGAACATTAATTGAAGCTGCTGATCTGTATCACCTGATTGGCCGACTGGGTAATTGCACAAGTAAGCAGGTGTACACAGGTGTTCCTAATAAAGTGCTTGGTGAGTGTACATGGTGGCAAGTAGCCTACCAAGTAGCCTACATAAAACTACAAAAATGGCACACTATTACTACACTACACTACTTATTTTGCTTACTTTAGACATATTCTACTTATTTTTGCTTCTATCGCATTTACTACGGTTTATTCTATGCTATGTTGTGTTCTTATTCTTATTTTGCTTACAATCACATTTACTACTGTTTATTTTATGCTATGTGTGTTCTGTGAGCGAGCTACTGTAACTTGTCCCAATTTCCCCCCGGGGATCATTAAAGACTTTCTGATTCTGATTCACTAGTTAGAATGGTGAGGCAAACAAGACGAGACAAAAAGAGTCAAACACCAGCACTGAGTTTTCAGTTTTATTTAAGGTTCATTTTTACCAGACCTGCAGAGGACAGTTGATTTCCTTTTAAGCGCCTCAATTTTGTTTTTCTCAACATCACGTTTAAAACCCATTTGTATGACTTTTTGTGTTGGTTTCTCCTGGATGAGTTCGTTCATCTTGTGAATACTGTTAAATAGGGGGCAGCGGGGAGTAAAGAGAGAGAGAGACAGAGAGAGAACACGGATCAGAATTAAGACTTCAAAACAAAAGGCTGTGGTCGGTCGGAGAGGTCGTTTCTCATAAATCCCAAAAAGGCGGACAGCTCCTCGAATCACTACTACAGTACTTTGCATTGTCTTGCAGCACCCTTACTCGCATACAGTTGCCGAAGTCGCATAAATGATTTATTTCTTCTCGATAGGTGCATATTTTTTCAGCAATCATGATGCTAGATTCCCCGTCCCAATCACTCGAGCTTCCTTTCTCTCATCGCTTCATTTTAAGGCCTCGGTTAAGCCCTCGTGGGGGGTTGTGAGCAAAGGGAAACCTTTTTTTGAACCCTGTAGCTACCCTCGTTGGTATCGTCGTCTCCGGTATATTCGTCACATCCGTATCCATCGAGTCGTTTTTCGCTATCTAACTGGTGGCTGTCCGTGTTGTTAGGGCTAGCTACTGTCGGTGCCACACGGTGGCACTGTGAGTATGCGTCTAACCCTAGTGCTCAGGATGTGCGCCACGGTCTCCCAAAGCCCTGGCTCCCTCCCGTTAGGCAGTGCTCTATCCTCTGATACAGAGGTTCAGCAAAATGTCCCCCTCCAGCAGCAGGACGTGCCTCTGGGGAGCCCCTCCTCCAGCAGGACGGGCCTCTCTGGGGAGCCCTCCACCAGCAGGACGGGCCTCTGGGAAACCCTCCTCCAGCGGGACGGGCATCTGGGGAGCCCTCCGCTTAAGGGAACGTGGGCCAAGTGGCCCGCTCAGGCAGGCCATTTGTGTCCCTGCCTAACAGGGAGCCCATGCATAGCCTGTGCCCTCAACTCCTCCCCCCCCAACCCCCATGTCATCTGCATTCAATCTCTAACCAATTCTCCACGCCTTTTTTTTCATTTTTAAAACCCAAAAAGCTAAGTGCCAACTTAGCGCTTTCTCTCTCTCTCACACACCTCGCCCTGCTTGACAAACCGTTCGGGGGTCTTCGCTGTGAGGGGTTTTTAACCGTTTCACAGTCTCCTGTTTAAAGTGGGGAGAGGATGAGGGTCTTTGGGGCAAAGCTTCAAGAGCGGATTCACAGCTTGCTTCATTCCTCGAAAGTAATCGTGACTTCAACTTTCAAACATACATTTTTGTTCATGCTTAATCATTAGTTATTTAAAAAAAGACCTCACTTTTGCTAATGTTTTTTTTCTCCCCTCGCAATTTGTTAACTCCCGTCGTCACGGACTCCTGTGGCTATACTGTTTTTGTGCTCTTCAGAACAGTAAGCTATACGATTCCCAAAACATTGCATTCTTCTTACGCCCAGAACTAGGTCTTAAGGAGTGGTGATGGTCGCAGACAAAAGGGTACCGATAACTCATGTGCCACAAACAAAAACAAAAACAAATAGGCCTTTCAGAGTAGACAAAAAGGAAGGAGGAAGAGAAAAAAGAAGAAAGCACGTTGTTATTTTGTTAATAATTATCATATTCTGCAGATTGGTGTGTATTGCGTCGGGTGGGGTGGGGTGGGGGGGGGGTAATAGGATGAGTGGGTATAAGATGGTAGTGGGAATGGATGGGGGGTATCAGCTGTAGTCTGTGTGTTCAGTGGCGGTCCACAGCGGCACTCTGTAGCAGCTCTGTGGGAGGCTGGCCCGGGGGTCTGAAGGCTGTCTGGAAGCCTGGCGGAGGCGAGTGGAACTGGCTGGCAGGGTTGGCTGTGGGGGGAGGCAGGTAGGGAGCCCAGCCGCCGGCGGCTCTGTGGTGGAGAGGGAGGTGGTGGCCGTCCAGGAGGCCACTGTGGAGGGGCTGCTGGGGAGTGGGCACCACGGAGCTGGCTGCCGGGCCGTCCATCTCTGTGAGCGCCTGCAGGGACTTGAGCCAGTGTGGCGGGTTGTCATCCTGGAGGCAGTCTAAACTGTTGCCCGGCGCCGAGGCAGGGATGCCTGGGGGGGACAGGAGGAGGAGGAGCATGAATGTGTGAGTGGTCAAAAAAATACAGCATCCTCTACAGCAGTCATAAGTTACTTTGGATAGAATACTTTTTTCCTTTATTTTTATGCTTTTCCACGTTTTAGAATAATAGTAGTAGGGGTGTCAAAAATAATCAATTATAAGATGCATCGCGATGCGGACCTGCACGATTCTGCATCGATTCACAAATGTCAAAAATCGATTATATAAAAAAAAAAAAAAAAAAAAAAAAAAAATTATATAATCAAATAAAATATAATGGAAGTACATGCAGTTGTTTATTTTAATTATGGATCATAATACAATGCAATTCCAAATGCACTTTTATTTTAAAAAGTAGCCACACAGTGAGAAAAAAGAAAGTGAGAAAAAAAATCATGTATTCTGGAAAGAAAGTGATGCATCGATTTAACACATTGACTGCCAGCCCTTTTTTCAATGCTGTAGGTAAGTTCTGCCAGGTTTTTTTTTGAGGACTCTGGCTCATTTTACAAGAGCCGAGGATTCTTTTCTGCTAAGATTTTGTGAACACACAATATCTCAAAACAACTAATAGAATGTGTGCTTTCTCTGTCTAAAAGAGTTAGTTTGTAGAGTTAGTAGTTATGTAAGCATTAGCAGTTGAATACAGCATGGTTTCAGCTTCAGAAAAATTATTCAGAGATAAACGGCTTTTTGTGAAATTCGATAGAACAGTCACTTTAACCATTCATTTTTGGCATCAGTAAGACCTAAACAATAGTTTTGAACAGTAATTTCCTCCATAACAGCAGGAAACTCCCCTCTGCTTCCCTCCCCCCTCCCCCCCCCCCCCCCCGTGGGCGTTCCTCTTGGCTGCAGCCAGCGGCCGTGTCACAAGCTTGTCACCAGTCTCACTGCTTTGCAGCTGCTGTGCGGCTGTGCATGTCTGAGCGGCCGCTCTTTGAGCGCTTTGATCAAGCTTTTGCGATTCTGGTCATATTTATGCTCAAAGGTACTCGAGTGTGTGTGTGTGCGCGCGCGTGTGTGTGTGTGTGTGTGTGTGTGTGTGTGTGTGTGTGTGTGTGTGAAATCGAAAGCGTTTTCGCCCAGCTATTTCCTTGAAAATTAGAATGGCTTTCTCCCGCGGACCCGCGGCTGTTTTTTGGTCGGCTTCCTCTCTGTCTGGAGAGCACTGTCCCCACTTAGCTGGTCGGTAAAATAGATTATACACATTCTCTTCCTCCAATTCTGGTATAGGAGACGTAAAAGGGGTTGATCGATGTCCCACCGTCAAAAAAAAAAATGTTTATGTAAGCCGAGATATCTCGTCCTTGGCACTCAACGGTTGGATCATGTAAGCCGAGATATCTCGTCCTTGGCACTCAACGTGTTAAGATGCATCGAGATGCATCGATAATCGTTATCGAATCGTAGCCCTCTGAATCGTAATCGAATCGTGAGGCCAGTGAAGATTCACAGCCCTAAATAGTAGTGGCATTAAAAACTATGAAGCAACACAAATGGAATTGTGCAGTGAACAACAAGTGTTGATCAAATCAAAATCTTATATTTTAGACGATTCTTTACCTTGATGGAAAGTCAAAGGCTTTTGAAATAAATTCATACATAGGCATCGACTTCACGATTTATATTTGTCTAAGAAACAAAGTTCAAGCATTTAAGCATAAACCTTGAGATCAAAGGCTACGTTCACACAGCAAACCTTAGTGCTTGAATCTGATTTGTTGCTCACATCTGATTTTTTGTTTAACTGTTCACACAGACTTTTTAAAAGTGGCCCATATCAGACTCCAGTGTGAACAGGTCACGGGGCCCTGAAGTGACCCGCATGCGCAGAAGAACAATAACGTCACACGCAGCGCACTGCTGTTCTACGTAAACCCGGAAGAAGACAGCAGTAAACATGGTGGTAGCTGATGACGTTGTTTCATCTGTTGTTAACGGTTTAATTTACAACTTATTGTGCAGTGGAAGCCAGCGGATATGGGAGCAGATGATAGTGAGGAAGAGGAGAAAGGGAGCCA
Source organism: Poromitra crassiceps (assembly GCF_964638095.1). Taxonomy (NCBI): domain Eukaryota; kingdom Metazoa; phylum Chordata; class Actinopteri; order Beryciformes; family Melamphaidae; genus Poromitra; species Poromitra crassiceps. The sequence continues at coordinate 11,551,251 of NC_139652.1, forward strand.
ACATTTTAATGATGGCTTTCTGTGGAGCAATAGCTGCTACTTCTTGCCAATACTTATAAGGTCTAAAACCTCACTGTCCCTCCACTGATTACCGCGTGATTTCTATTCGCACATAGGATAAGCAATAACCACGCCCTGTGGCGCCGGGATTGGCCAGGAGCATTGAAGCTTGGGCACCTGGGGTTTTTCATCTTTTAAAATAAAGATGTTTAAAAAACTATTGCTTGTTACATTTTCAGTGCTGTACCTTTTCTCTGGGTAAGAATTGAGCTTGAAATTAACGATATGATACATTATATTATATGATCTATGAACGTGAACACAAGACCGTTTATATTATTGCATGTTTTTGTAGATTGTGTACATTGTGTAGATTACAATTATTATGCTTATTATTATTACTATTACTATGCTAAGGAAGGTAGGTGACCATAATTAATTTCAATGTCCGCTCTCAATGTCCGCACTCGAAATCGCTGTCCGTTCTCAAGAGCTATTCAGTTGGTTCATGAAATCCCTGGGCTGCGTGCCCTCCAGTGTTGCTCCTGGCCAATCCCAGCGCCACAGGGCGTGGTTATTGCTTATCCTATGTGCGAATAGAAATCAAGCCCGATTACCTCCCTCGCAGCTGTCCTCCATGTTTGTAAATGACAATTTACCTGCTTGGTCCTGCCTCCTCCCGCCAGTGCAGAATAGTGATGAATGTCGCTCTGGAATGATGTAAAAGTCACATTGAAACATTAAGTCAGATATGGGCCAGATGTCTGTTCACACCGGAGTCACATTCCAAAACATCAGATTCGAATCTGATGTTTTTCCACATTTGAAAGTGGCCCAGGTCGTCTTTAAAAAAGTCACTTTCAATGTGACTTGTACTGTTCACACAGTCATGAAAAAGACTGACCTGAGTCACTTAGGGGGGAAAAGATTAGATTCAAGCACTAAGGATGGCTGTGTGAACGTAGCCAAAATGGCTTTAAGGTCACTCATTCCAAACTTTTGATTGTATTATACCCATTTCCCCAGCACCTATTGCACACCCAGGTGTCACAGTGGGGGGTATCTCTGTGACTCACCCCTTCCATTTTCCCCCTCAAAGTTTTTTCTCCCAAGGTCTGATCTTATGTCTAAAATCTGTTTTATATGCGTTTCCTGATTAAATGTCCTCTATCATTCTGTTCTACGGTTGATTGTTGATCAGTTACAGCAGTGTTTCTCAAACTTTTTCAGACCAAGGACCCCTTAAACCAGGGGTGCCCAACCAGTGGATCGCGGTCTACTGGTCGACCGTGGACTGACCCCAGGTCGATCGCGTCAAAAATCGATTATATTTAAAAAAAATAATAATAATAATAATCCAAATGCACTTTTATTTTAAAAGTAGCCACACAGTGAGAAAAAAGAAAGTGAGAAAAAATAAATCATGTATTGGGGAAAAAAAGTGATGCATCGATTTAAGATGCATCGATAATCGTAATCGAATCGAATCGTAGCCCTCTGAATCGTAATCGAATCGTGAGGCCAGTGAAGATTCACAGCCCTAATGTCAAGTGGTTGTGGGACAACGAGAAAGTGTTGTGAGGTTAGTTACTGCAGGCTGGAAACGATGTGTGTGCGTTTGCGATGTTGAAACTGGACTGGTAGATCCCGGGAGGCTGGCTACTTGAAAAGTAGATCTTGGGTCAAAAAAAAGGTTGGGCACCCCTGACTTAAACCAATGAAAAAAACTCGGGGACCACCTAACTCCCAAAACATTCCCAAAAACTATAGGCCTACTACTTCAACTGTAAATTACAAATTACATGCTAATTAAATGACAAATAGCAGTACAATTAATCTAATTTTTGGCTTCCCACAATTATGAAAACATGATAGCCGATATAAAAAATATATGGAATTTATTTTAGTCAGTCCATTTACCTTTTTTTTTTTTTTTTTTACATTTATTTCTCCTGTTCAGTTCAAATATATTCAAAGTTCAATAAATGCACAATGTTGCCAAAGTCAAATAGGCTATCTTTCTCCATCTTCAAGTTGCATTCAGTGATGTTTTTGTGTTCAAATAAGTGTTAAATGGCTCTATATTCTGACAGCAATCACTGAAATAGAGTGTTTGGTCAGTAACTGGGAACTCCCAACCACCCTCTGTACTCTGTCTCTCTCCTGTAGCCCTGCAGGCAGAGTGGACGTATCTCCGCAAACCCTAAGTCGTAGAGAGTCAGTGGTGGTGGCGTTGGATTCGGGGTGAAGAAATACATATAGTCCGTTAGAGGCATCATGATCTGACCTTGAGTTTCCCAGAAAATGTAAACATTTCTCTGATTGGATAGTGGGAGGGAAAAAAAGGGGGGGGGATATTAATCTACTCGCAGACCACTAGGGGGCGCCCCACTGTTTGAGAAACACTGAGTTACAGTATATCTATTTACGCTCATTCTGTGTGATGTCCTTTGAGACACGTGTGTGATAAAGAGCTATATGAAGAAACAATGTCTCCCTAATGTCCTATGATGGAAGCGGCACCTCGACTGTTCGTCTCGTAGGGTATAGATAAGCTCCATGGCAGGCAGTTACCTGTGATGATAGCGGGGTCCATCCAACTGGCCGTGCCGTCCCAGCTGAGGCTGTGTGAGATGCCCCCTGGCCCGCCGATGTGGTTAACACTGTTGGAGGATGAGGAGGATGAAGAGGAAGAGGAGTTTGGGAGGCCGCCGAAGTTGATATTGATATTGGGCAGGAGAGCTCTCAGACCATCCTGCCACTCTTTCACATTTAAGCCGTCTATGGAGCCGCTGTTTTCTGCAGGGGAAGAAAGGACAACAGAGGTAGGTCAGTTTCTCAGGGGGGTTTTGTTCGTCCACTTGTGGCCAGTTGCAGAATTGCATCTCCTAGTCATTTTTGTTTTTCCCCTTGCAAGGTCAATAAAAGCTCATCAAAACAAGTAGCACTATGCTAGATGGCGCAAGATGACGCTTTGTCATGTCATTAAGGAATACATCTGATCTCTGCTTTAACATGTATTTGCTGTCACAGGACACAGGATGTTTGACAAGAGTGACCCAGGAGGCTGGTACCTGAGATGGGTATGCCTCCCAGTCCGGTGCTGTGCTGATGGGGCAGGTTCAGGTCCAGAAAGTTACTGTGTGAGGCAGCACTGGCTGAGTGGTTCAAGTGTGCGAGGTTATTGCGTGTGGGGACGCCCATCCAGGGGTGTCTGGCGGCCGGCAGCTGCTGCTGCTGCTGCTGACTGGCCTGGCTGGTGTGACTGCCGGGGAAGCTGAAGGAGCTGTAGATGGCTCTGTGGTGGAGCTGGGAGAGGCGAGGGGGGCCGCTGGGGAAATGGTGAGAGGCGCCGCCGGGGTTCGGGCCGGGGGCCAGCAGGCTGGGCCCGTGGAGGGAGCCGTGGGAGAGGAGCCCCGGGGACAGGGGGCACTGATCCTGCACCGACAGCTCCTTCTCGATCAGGTCGGCCAGGGCCTTACGGGTGACGTCGAACGGGTCGAAGCCCAGGTCGTCGTCCTGCTGTTTGGTGGATGAGCCGAAACCAAAGGCTGCCTGCCAGTCTGTGGAGGAAGAGACTGGCATTGTGTCTGGGAGGAGAGAGGAGGAAAGAAAGTCACATTTTAGCTGTGATTTTCTATCGAGCGTCATTTATAATGACTAGAACAGAAGAATACGCTTAAATGTACAGATCATCAACCATTACAAAACAATCAATAGTGTGACAGAGGGCAAGTCTAATGGACACAGTACCCAGAAAATACATGTAGTGTAGCCAGAATAAAGGAGCTACAATCTAACTAGAGAAAGAAACCCTCTATTGCAGTGCTGTGATTAGGACATAGAACAGGCTTAAAGGAACACTCTGCCCATTTTCAACCAGCTTTGTATCATATTAGAACATCAGTAGTATATCAGAAAACTGTAAAGTCTGCCATTTAATTTGACAGTTATTGAGTGTTAAAGTGTGGACCAGTGACATCACTGGTCCACACTAACTCCAATTAATAACTCATTAACTCAAATCAACTTTCAATAACTGTCAAACTAGATGAATGATGAATAGTTTGACAGTTATTGAGAGTTGATTTGAGTTAATGAGATTCATTTTAGTTGTGTGGACCAGTGATGTCACTGGTCCACACTTTAACACTCAATAACTGTCAAATTAAATGGCAGACTTTACAGTTTTCTGATATACTACTGATGTTCTAATGACACAAAGCTGGTTGAAAATGGGCGGAGTGTTCCTTTAAACACAAACTCCAGTGTGAACAGAGACGCACCTGAAGTGAAGAGACTCTGTGGTTCAGGGGTCATGGGCCAGTCGGAGCCGGCGCGGGGGGAGCTGGGGAAGGGGGGCAGGCCGGCGGGGAGGGGGTTAGGATGTCGGAAGTTACTGTTGTCTGAAAAGAGGGACTGGGACTCGGCTGCCGCGCCCTCAAAGGGCGAACGGGCCGTGAGGTCTGCCACACTCATGGGCACCACCAGGCTGGGTTTGGTTAAGCCCGGGGGAGGGGAGGGGGAGTCACTGTTGGGTATCTGAGGGAGGAGAGGAAGAGAGTTTTGAGAGAATTCTCAGAAGCAATCCAAGCGCGCTTCAATTTAGATTTGAATCAAAAGAACGAGTGAGTTCAGTCGTTTCCTTTACCTGTTGTAAAGTCTCTCCATTTAGCATACTGATTGAATCTGGAGGCTTGTCACTGGGACTACAGTGAGACAAAAGAGAAGTTAAGACATGTAAATCCTACCCTTCAAGAGAGAACGACAGCAAAGGCTAATATGGCTTGGATATTTCTTGGAGGAAAACCTTGTGCATATAAACATGAAACATTCTCATTGCAGAAGAAATGTCAAGAAGAAAAACAAATACTAGTGTCAGATATTACATCTTCAAAAATATTATATTTGATGATACTTTGGCACAATTGCCAAGGCGCGGTCCAAATTACCTGTTACTGTCACAGTTGGAGGAGAAGGGGGACAGGGCAGCACCCTGGCCAAGACCTAGGTCTGCATCTAGCCCATCTGAAGTAAGAACCTCTTGGTCTAGGTAGCAGTCTAGCAGCGGAGGGGACTTGCGGTCCTCTGAGAGCCCATTGGCCAGTTTGCCATGTCCCGACAGTGTCGGCCACCCATCTTTACCATTGCCGTTGTTGGTTCTGTTACATAACGCGAAGGGGGGGGGGGGGGGAAACATAATCTTAATAGCGATGAAATTTAATTGCATTGTGCAAGTAATGCAGAACAAGGTAAGAAAAGGTCTACCTCTGTGTTGAGTTGGATTTACTCTTTGACTTTTCTGTTGCACATGGAGGTTGTAGAAAGCTAGGGTTCATTTTATAGAGGTCTTGGAGAAGTTTCTGCTCATACTCTTGGTGCTTCCCCGCCTAAATACAATTGGCACAGCATGAGACAACAACATCAAGTCATTTGAATGAGTGACTAAAACACACAGCAAAGAGCAAATATTAATTCTGATTTAACCCATTGATACCTGATGCAGCATTTATGTGTGTATCCCTTTAAGACCGCGAACCATGTGACACGGTCTTAAAGGGATACACACTCAAATGAGGGATATACACGCAAATGCTGCATCAGGTAGCAAAGGGTTAAGAAGAGGGCCCGAATATAATATTACCTGCATCTCCTCTTTAGTAAAGCTAGCCGCTTCATCGCCCAACTCGTGTAGATACATACAATCTGGTTTGGGACACTGCATACTTTTGAGGAAGTAACTGCAGTATTTTGTTGTGCCTAAAGAAGCCTGCATTGCAAAGACAGAGACAAAACCCAAGGGGGAAAAAAAGCTAATGGTAAAGCAATACACCGCAAGATTAATTTTCAAGGATTTGTTGTTCTCCAGTTAAGTCTGACTCTGTTACATTGCAGTTTGTTCAACTGAGGATGCAATATTGTTTATTTTACAGGTTAAACAACAGGAAACAGAAAAGGGGATGTAATAGAAGAGCGAGCTATCCGTTGGTTTTCACACAGATAAAAAGGTTAATTATAGCAACAACAACAACAACAACAGGCACTGATAGCAAAATATGAGTTATGATCCCGTGTCAGCAAAATGTAAACGATGAACCTGTGTCACTGTGGGTTAATGCTCACCTTGAGAGTTCTACCATCAACAACCACGTTGTTCACACACTGTATTGCTCTTAGAGCATCTTCAGAGCGGATGTAAGTGACATATGCGCTGGCACTTGGCCCCTGTAGAACCAGAGAACCACAGTAAATAAATACACACGTCACTTTGAACCAGAGATGCTCACAAGTCATTTTTTTGCGAGTCCAAGTCAAGTCTCAAGTCTTTGAGCTATAGTCCAAGTCAAGTCTCTAGTCTTTGGTGACAAGTCCAAGTCAAGTGTCTTATGGATGAGCGTTCTATCATCTGCTGCATGCCATCCGGTCTGCTTAGAACACTGCCAAGCTAAAACTAATTAATTCAAGGCATGTACTGTATTATCCTCACTCCTTATCTATTAGCATACAGTATCAGCATTGATCAGTTGAAATTATTATTAGTAGACCTTTCCTTAATGTTAATACACACAAAAATAAAGATTGTTCACAAGTCCCAAATCTCAAGTCCAAGTCAAGTCTCAAGTGCGTGAGTGTGTGTGACTCAAGTGCGACTCAAGTCCAAGTCCCCATCTCTGCTTTGAACCAGCGGCTAAATGTAAAGACAGATCTAATATAAGCTCTTTAATTTTTGTCAGTGTCTTCCTACAGATTCGACACAAGGGAGCATACGTCATCTCCTCTCACCTGTGAACCCGCATAAGATGTGCTGTTGTTGATGACCACTTTATGGATTTTCCCAAACTTCCCAAAGTACTCTGGCCTTTTTAGGACCTGTGGGGGCACAGTGCAAGGAAGGAGGGAGAGGATTCTGATCACAAAGTTTGGATATAAAGTGTCCCCCTGTCATATACGACACTCAACACAAGCTTCACACTAGAGTCTCTAGTAGCACTGCAAGACTTTTACACATGCATGATGCATTCAATTAATTTCCTATCAAAGGATCCTTATTGCATCGGTGGGTGTGAGTCAAGTCCAACATAAATCTAACAGCTAGCGCATTTAGCTCGCCACAGCCCCACTGACATAAATAAACAAACAAAATGACAGATGTAATAAGCATGCCATTTTAAAACACCAACGGGTTCTCACAGCGCACTGTCAAAGGGGCACAAATGATTGTTAGCGATGACAGCATGCTCACCTCGGGGTCGGCGAGCCGTTGTGACAGCCCCACCACAAACACCAGGTTCCTCTGGACCACTCTGACACTCGCCAGATGCTTTCGGTTTTCTGTCACCTTCTGCTTCTTCTCATTCTGCTTCTGCTTCTTCTCATTTTTTATCCTTTGGATCTCCTCCTGTGACAGGGGCTTGTACACAGCAGGGTCCTCCGGGTACGGCTACACACAGAACAAACACAAAAACAAGTTAGTTTCAAAATTAGATATCCACCATTTGACACACAAAAAAGACACGCCTACTTGTATAAAATGACTGACAATGTATTATCAATAAGCATAGTGTGTAACTTAGGTCTTTTGTTGACAAAACACTAACACTACACTAACACACGAACAAGAAATTCAACAGGCATTACTAGTCAAACCGCAGAGGCTGTGAAGTTGGCCTATCCTATGAGGCAGTTTATTAGATTAATAAGCATTGCATGTGTGAATCAACCAGCCACTGTGAAACAGAGAGGAAATGGTTAATTTCGCAACATGATCATCATTGCTTTCCTCACCATGTCCCTTCTGCTCTCATGACAGAATCTCCCTCCAGAACCTACAGTTCTGACGGGCATGTTCAACTACCCCATCCTCACCTTTCTGCAGGCGGGGCAGAGGCCGTTCTCATCTGTGCGGATACGGTGCCAGCAGAAGCGGCATATCTGGTAGCCACAGGTGCAGGGGAAGAAGTTGACGTCATCAATCTCCAGCGGCTCCATGCACAGGGGGCACTCCATTGGATCGTCCTTAATCTCAGGGCTGTGGGACATCCTATGGCACGGCAAGGGTGGGTGTTGTAGCTGGCCACAGAGCACAGTGCTGAGTAGCAGACATAACAGTTTACATGCGGTGAAAGTGAAAGTGAAAAATGTTTTCTTCCGGCTGAATTTAGACCATCAAAGTCACCATACGAAACCATATGACACTGACCTGAAACCAATATAAACAATTTTTTTTTTTTTAAATAATGCAGAGTTTCACCTATTCAGTGGCAAGGGAAAACAATTCAGCCAAAAACGGCTGATGTGGTTACGTTACTTTATTAAGTAAAGCCATCTTGAGGTTAAAGGATGAGCTGGCAAACAACGAACAAGCTGTGTTGACTCACAGGGGAAGCCTTTGCTGTTGGCAGCTAGTTCGGTGCCAGCCTGTATTCTATATGATAACCGTCCAGGCAGTGATCATCCAAAGCAAATTGCACGACAGTTCGAGTTTGTTGCATGACAACAATATGACGATAACGTTGAAACAACACGTTCAATAAAAAACGACGATCTGTCAATATTTCAAATAAGGCGAGCTGCCATAATTTGCTAACGTTCATAGCGTAACGTTAACAGGACGAGTGCTTCGCACCTCCACCAATGATTTCCTGCCAAATGTCAGCTGACTGGTAAAGTCGTGTACGAAGGAAGCCAAATACCTAGTTAGCCAGGCTGGTAACTTTAGCTGCTCTGTCTTTTTAGATCGTACATTATGACAGATGTTAGTTGACTAAGCTAAGTTAACATTAGCTGCGATCTTATGATGCCGGTCAAGTATCCAGGGGCCAACTGTACATTACATCACCACAAAAATAATAGATTCAGCGGAACTATTCACGTTAGATAGCCAATGACGTTACCACTGGAAGTTCGTATGTCAGACGCTTTCGCCTATAAAAGTGACAGCTTGCCTGTGCTACGCGCTAGCATTAGCACAGCTAACAAGCTACGTTTTTTATCAAAATGTACGAGGTTTTTGGAGCCAAGCTTACGATGCGGCCTGCACAAGCTAACGCCAACCTTTTTAGCATGCTAGCTATTCGACATCACAGTAAACTACTGACATTGGTCTCGCGACATAAGGTTAACTGGGTAGTAAGCTTGATGATACTATTGTGTCAATCTGTAAAATCGTCATAAACAACCGCCCTGTTTTATTTATTGCGAGAGATTAAAAGCTAGCTAGCCAAACTGGCTAACGTTACTTACCCTGTCCGTATTTAGCTAAGGATTCCACTCCAAGGGAGTCACACCAAATTGGGCGGGGACGGCCAGCTAATGTATCTGAACTGTCAAAATTTCTATAAATAGATACTTAAGGTAACCGTAGATGTATTGTTCTGCTATAATTAAAAATGCTATAGTGATGTTTTGCCCCTTTCTTGTCTTGGTATTGTGGAGACAGTTTACGCTCAAACCACCATCTTAGCTAGCATTAAAATAGGGAGGGGGGAACGGGGCAAGTATTCACCACAACGGAGGCTGCGCAAATGCCGCGATGCTTTGTGGGAGTTGACGTTTATTTAAACAACAAGAGCAGTTTAATATTCCACTTCATCATTTATTTACAGGGATTTACAATAACGAGTTTAATTATGTTTGGGGAGAAGTGATTAATTCACTTCTAGCCTTATTTGGCATAATCATTATTTCACTTCATGAAGGAGTTGATTTGTCTGCTATCTATGTTACATCTATGAGAACAATGCCATTTCCCCTTTCACGGCACATTCATTCACTCAGTGTATTATACACTGGTTCACAATAAACAAATTACAGACAGGGCGTCTGATAGAAATAAATAAATCACTCACTGAGCCTCCCCTCAAACTGTATGAGCCCCCACGTACGGGGAGGCCCACCTCCCACTTTGGAAATCTCTGAGCTGGATTGTTATACTGTTCAGGCTAAGATTAGATTAGAATAGAGTAGGACAGGGCAGACTAGATGAGCTAGATGCATTAGTGTGCTAGTTAGTTCCGGTTAATAGCTAGAGTAGTCAGATTGTCTGAGCTGTTACTCGTTTGGCCTGGCCGCTCTGCTGTCGGTTGCAGTGGGATGGCCAGGCGGATTGAGTAGCTGATGTATGCCCTAGGGCTGGGCGATAAATGACAATTAGTTTCTTGTTTATTCAGTGGCTCATTTCGCCTGGTAAGTATATACATAACTTGATTGCTAAATTTTACTGTCCCTTGTGACTATTCGTGACCATGTCGCCCAGCCCCAGTATATCCTATCTGTTCTGCTCTCTCTCCTCTTTCCAACCTTCCCCTGCTCCCTCCCCACCTCCTCCCTTCCCCTGCCCCCCACATTCCCTCACCCTTTCCTCCCCTTCTCTCGATCTCTCTCTATCATATGATTGTTCAATCATGTTATTATTATTACAGTAATTGTTATTGTTGTGTCAGCTAGATTTAACTAGACATTCTCTGTGAAGCCCTCTGAGACATGCTTGTGAATTAGGGCTATACAAATAAACTTGACTTGACTTGACTGATATTAATAACATACATTCTCTCGGGGGAGGGGAGGGGGGCATTCCAATGACCAAAGCATAATTTCAATTTCCAAATCTCCACATATTTATTGAAGAATGTTTTGCAAAGGAAGGTATTTTTAATCCATCCACATGAAGCTAGGCTTAGGCCAGGTTTGGGTCTGGACCTTATCGGGGTCCACAGAGTCCGAGGTAAGAACGGGGGCAATGGGGTGCGGTGATGCCAGGGACAGCCGTGCAGCCAGGAGCCCCATCCGGACACAGCTGTCTGTATCTCGACCCTGGACTATCCCAGCCATCATCCCACCTGCAAGACTGAGGGCAGAGTGTAGGGATATGAGAGAGAGAGAGCGAGAGAGAGAGAGAGAGAGAGAGAGAATTGAGGGCACAGGTAATGCAAATGAGATTGAAGAAGAGTCAATAAGAAAAGGAAATTCAAAATAGGCCTAATAGGAATAGGAAGGAGAGGGCGGGACAATTAGGAGAAAAACAGTACCTATCTCCTGCTCCTGAGACATTCACTGTCTCTTCTGAGCTCACAGTGAGTGCCGGGTAGTGGAGAGCACACAGCTGACCTCTCTGCAAATACAGGTGCAGTGTACACCATCATCATCATCACCATCATCATCCTCATCACCATCATCGTGAGCAGAGAGGTCATCCTTCCTTACCCTCTTTTGTTTCCTTGGCTGCAGGTTGACCGAGCCGGCGGCGTCATGCTCCCCGCACACCAGCACTCCCTCAGCACCCAGGGTCACCACCAGGCAGTGAAGGTGCTCCAGCAGGGGGCGCGAGAGAGCCAAAGCGCACCGCAGTACCTCGTCCACCACAGAGCCTGGCAGCACTGACACAGCACAGCAAAAAAAAAAACACATCCTCAAATCGCATGAATCTAGTTTCTCACAGGAAGTACAGGACTGCATCGGTCTGACTGTGTGAGAGTGTGAGTGACGTGTGTGAACGAGCAAGTGAGTGTGGGAACAGAGTCTACCTTAGAACAGCGGTTCTCAACCTGGGGGCCAGGACCCCCTAGGGGGCACAGGAGCATTTGGGGGGGGGGGGGGAGGGGGGGGGTCGTGAGTTTACTGATGAAATAGGAGAAAACATACTGTATTTCTCCTATGGAAATGTATCACCTTTCTATTTTAAAGACCACATGAAATTGCATCTTTACTTCCTGGATTTGATGCATTTCGTGTTAGAACAGGATGTTGGGGCGGGACCTAACAGATTTAAACCAGTAGAATAGGAGTGAGGGAGGGAAAGACCATTTTATTTGATGGGAGGGGTGTGGATTGTCTTTAAAAAAAAAAGTGATTTTATTGGTTAGAAATGTATATTTATGCCTAGTGCATCATGAGGTCATCATTGAAGAATGAAAGCAATGAGTTTTTGTTTAATTTTTCTCTCATTTTAGCATTTTTCTGGTGAAATACAGAATAGTTTTCAGCCTCTTGGCCTGTAAAACAACCTGTAAAAAGGGAAAACCGTTCTTTGGTTTAACTGTTCACCACTCCATATGTAGGCTACACCTGTAAAGGGGGGTGGGTAGTATAGGCATCGCTTTGTTTCAAGGCATCACAAGTCAAAAAAGTTGAGAACCACTGCCTCAAAAAGTGGAACCGTAAACACTCGGTCTGATACTGGACTACTGTTTACCTTCAGGCGTTGGGATACCCAGGGTTTTGTTCATGGTGCACAGCTCTGCCAGGTTCGGGGACGAATAGGACAAGGACTTCCAGGCCTCCGACAGGAAAGGCTTACAGGCCTTGTCAGAATCAGTGGGCTCGTACCAAACTGTGACACACAGTGATAGGACACTGCATCAGGGGAGTCAGTGGAAGCTGCAGTTCAATGGACTTTCAGTGACCACGCTCTCCATGCGCTTACCATTGATTGCATGCTTCTTGGCTATGGAACAAACATAGTCGATGGTGGAGACTGGGATGTTTCCATCAAGACACACGAGAGAGGCGGAGGAAAGCTGCTGCTCAAACTGGGACACCTGCAGGAAGATAGAATATCTCAAGGACTTTACAGAGAATGAGCCCAATTTGACCTAACTGATCAACAAATCAACCATAGAACATATGGTGCCGCGTCTATGTGCCGACAGCCCGCAATGCCGATAGCCCACAAGCAGAACCAGCTGAGCGAGCGGCGTGCAGCGTGGCTGGAGCTAACCTCTCCGAGCCCCCACGCCTAAACCTAACCTCTCCCACCCCCCACGTCTAAACCTAACCTCCCCCAGACCGTAACCCTAAACCTAACCTCTCCTACCCCCCAGACCTAAACCTAACCTCTCCCACCCCCCAGGCCTAAACCTAACCTCCCCCAGACCCTAACCTCTCCCACCCCCCATGCCTAAACCTAACCTCCCCCAGACTCCAACCCTAAACCAAACCTCTCCTACCCCCCACGGCTAAGCCTAACCTCTCCCACCCCCCAGGCCTAAACCTAACCTCCCCCAGACCCTAACCTCTCCCACCCCCCACGCCTAAACCTAACCTCCCCCAGACCCTAACCCTAAACCAAACCTCTCCTACCCCCCACGGCTAAACCTAACTTCTCCCACCCGCCCCACACTTAACCCTAAACCTAATGTCGAGAAAATTGACGAGATGGGAGTGAGTGTATTGGGCTGTCGGCATTGTGGGCTGTCGGCACTGCGGGTGGTCGGCATAGCGGGTGGACCCCGAACATATAGGACAAACATAAAGACACAGAACTAGCCTGGCTTAAAAGTGGATGCCTTGGCAGTAATACTCCTTACGTAGTGCTCTGTGATTTGCTGATGAATGTCCATGTCGCCCAATCCCAGACTCAGTTCCCCACTCTCAGTGATAACAGCACAGTAAGTTGCTGTCCTTTGCTCCTCAAGCCTGGCCACACCTCTGGTGTTCTAACAGAGAGAAGGAAATAGGCAGTACAGTTTAACATCTAAATATGTCAGTAAAAGGGATCTAAATTATGGTATGCTTAGTGATAGGGAACATTTCTTTGCTGCTCACATACCATGTGTTTACAGTAGTGCAACACTGCATCGCTGTGAGAGTCAGTTCCAATAGCAGAGATGAACAGAGGTCTGTGGCCTAATCGACTGAGAGAGTCTTGGGGGAAAACATAACCGCGATCAGATTCAGGTGTTTGATAGGAAACTTTTCACATGCATAATCAGATGAAAACTAACCGGCAATGTTCCGTCCTACGCCTCCGAATGACTGACAGACACTTCCTGGGTTAGTCTGTCCAAACTGAGAAGAGATGAAAAGCGTTCTCAGATTTCGTAATAACTTGGCTTACACGATCTACAGGGTTGTGTGGGGAGATCATTCTTGTTGCAGATGAAAACTTACTAGAAGCTTGTCCGTTTTTCCTTTAGCAATAAAATCCACATTTATTCCTCCGATGACGACCTGTGACAGAACAGCATCATAGGTACTGTGTTGTGCCATATCTGTGCAGTAAACATTCAACATAAATGTATTCACTCATGGAAACAAGTCCATCAAACTACTATAAGTCTTATTAATACTCACAATATTTGACTGTGACTCTGAAGAGTGCTTTCCAAGCTGGTGACTGGTGCATCTCACCTTTCTCCCATTCATAGTTTTTGACAGTGCACAGGCTATCTGACTGCCCACCTTAGCGTTGTTATGAATCAGTGCGATGTCTTTGAACATAGCAGGTTAGGAATAATCAGGTTTAACACAGGTCAAAGGTCATGAAAAGTGGGTATCATCATGGGCCATCCAGGTTCAACATTCTTCTCATGTGACAGGGGGTTGGAGTTTTGGGTAACAAGTAGGCCAACGTCATTATTCAGTTTTTACAGATTATGAAAGTGCAGATTGTAAACTTTCAAATGATACAAGTCATACATTGAAATCTGAAAATAGTTGAAGATAATGATTATTTGAATACCATACTCCTACAAGCAACATTCAGAGAAAATCTCTGTGAAAGTTGGTGAACAAGTTTGGTTTGACCTGAACAAGCTTCGTTTGCCAACAAATTATGGTAACGCTTTAGAATACAGCCCGCAAATAAGCATGTAGTTATAGTATAACAATGGGGTTTAGGACTGTAGTTATAGTATAACTACGGGGTGTAAGGAGTGAAAAAATACTTTAACTAGAGGGTAACAAGATCTGTACTTATAGTATAACTACAGGTGCCAGGAGTGTAGTTATAGTATAACAACGGGGTATAAGGAGTGAATTAATACTTTAACTAGCGGGTAACAAGATCTGTACTTATGGTATAACTATGGGGTTTAAGGAGTGTTGTTATAGTATAACTACAGGGTTTAAGGAGTCTAGTTATAGTATAATTACGGGGTTTAAGGAGTGAAAAAATATTTTAACTAGAGGGTAACAAGATCTGTACTTATAGTCTAACTACGTGGTCGCGGGCTGTATTATGAAGCAGGGGACCAATTTTATACTTATAGGCTAATTACGGGGTACCACACTGTACTTACAGGGTAACTACGGGGTTTAAGGAGTGTAGTTATAGTATAACTATGGGGTTTAAGGAGTCTAGTTATAGTCTAACTACGGGGTTTAAGGAGTGCAGTTATAGTATAACTACGGGGTTTAAGGAGTCTAGTTATAGTATAATTACGGGGTTTAAGGAGTGTAGTTATAGTCTAACTACGGGGTTTAAGGAGTCTAGTTATAGTCTAACTACGGGGTTTAAGGAGTGTAGTTATAGTATAACTACGGGGTTTAAGGAGTGTAGTTAGACTATAACTACACTCCCTAAACCCCGTTGTTATACTATAACTACACTCCTGGGACTCGTAGTTATACTATAAGTACAAATCTTGTTACCCTCTAGTTAAAGTATTTTTTCACTCCTTATACCCCGTAGTTATACTATAACTACAGCCCTAAACCCCGTTGTTATACTATAACTACATGCTTATTTGCGGGCTGTATTCGAAAGCGTTACCCAAATTATTAGTGATGCTAAAACTGTTGTTTGTTATATTGAGTTTGTTCTTCAACATCTAAACTTGAAAAGAGGGGGAAGGAGAAAAACGCATAAAAAAGCAACCTTATCTTGATTTGTGCGATTTACTTCCTTCCTTCCTACTACCTCCTTCTTACCCCTTCCACCAGACCGCGTCAAATTATTCGGAGAATTTGATATGATCACTTCTCGCACAACTTCTCAGTAATTGCGACTTTAGAAGGATACTAGCCTGAAGGGACTTTCCTTCAGTCAGCTCATTGACCTTCTGAAGAATGAAGGGTGTCACATCTCTGCCTTTAACACCTTTGGCACTGAATGAATGAGAAAGAGAAGAGGAAGTGATATTTCTTTCTCTGCGGTGACTTAAACATAGAAAGTCTGATCGGAATCGTTGGAGCTGTGCTATCAAAGACGGTAAATGGCTGTAGAAGAGAACATGACAGCAGATGGGCTTCAAAGTAAAGGTCTTCACGGGTCCAAAAAGTCGTGCCCGAACCCAAAACAACCCGGAAATGTAGAACCCAGAACCGAACCGGACCCGTCTATTATTAGAAAGCTGAGACCCGACCTGGACCCGTACAGAACCGATGAATGTCCTACCCGGACCTGCAGTTGCTTCTTTTGAATGGACCCAAGACGAGACTCGGCCGGCATACCCAAAGACCTCTAACATGAGCCAAGCTTAAAAGAATCAAACTACACGCCACATACATTTTTCCCAAAGATGGTTTCTGTCATTTTAGATACAGTTATTATCATGCTGATATAGGTTCAAGGGCTCATTCTTCTGATACCTATGAGTTATTTGACGATATAAAAAATGGTGATTGACAGCTGTGACAGCCACTCGCCGGGTCCATTCGGGTCCTAATGGACATGACATTACAATGTCAGAGATCCGAGACCCACGGCAAACGGACCCAAAGTCGCTTCTTTTGAATGGGCCTGAGACCTGGCCGGGTTCCGGGTCGGACCCTCGGGTATTCGGGGCATACCCGAAGACCTCTACCTCAAAGCCAATGCCACATGTTGCGTCTAAACGCTTTGCTTACGTGGCCTCTACCACAGCAGTCTGTATTGCTTCCTCTATCTGCTGGCCAGCTGCTGCGTGCTGCGGTGGGATGGGCACAGCTAGCAGAACGCCACTCTGGAGACCCAGCAACAGAACGCCCGCTGAAAGATACAAAGCACAGACATTTAAATACTGTGTGTCGACTGTGTTATTTGCAAAGATCTGAGCTCTGCGAAAATTAAGCTGGATGCTGCATCAGTGTCTGAAAGTGTTGATACAGTATAGGCTTACCAATGAGTTCTGCTGCCTCGTCAGGGTTGCAGACATGGTACGGGGAAGTGAAGCCGCTTTGTGGAGAAAAGAATGCTGGGAAATTCTTTGAGGTCCCATAGGTGGCTACACACACACCCTGCGTCTCCTGAGAAAGGATACAAGGCAGGGAAAATTACTGTTGCTTCTGGAATTTTAATAAGTCACACATAAAGATTGATTATACATTTGGTTGTCTAAAGTGCACAGTCAAATCAAATAAAGGAGAAATATCTGCCACTGTAGCTGCACTATTCTCAAAAATAATCTCATTATTCTCACGAGGAACTCCAGCGTGCGCCCGACGTCCAGAATAGATTTGACCCCAGCGGAGACGACAGCGATGGGAGTCCTGCCCAGCTCTGTCAGATCTGCACTGACATCCATACCTGGAGGAATCATTGTGTACTTTATGGGAATGATTTTCCTTCATATAAGAACTGTGAAACTCAAAAGAGCATGCTAACGTGCTAGTCAACTTACTGTTCTCCCCATCCCTGTGCACTCCTCCAACACCACCTGTGACAAAGACGGGGATGCCGGCTCTGTGCGCCGCTATCATGGTACCGGACACGGTGGTTCCCCCAGAGAGGCCCTGAGAAAACAATACAACACACAACTATATAAATGGGTAACAGACTCAGAAGAGACTACCGCTGGCAGCAAACCGGTCTTCATGTATTTTAGACAGAGACTCATTTGATATCTGGATTTTAGATTGATGACGTCTCACTTTGCTAATGGCATAAGGCAGATCACGGCGAGACACTTTGAGAGATGTCTTGCTGTGGGCGAGGTAGTCCAGCTCCTCTGATGACAGCCCCACATGGACTTTGCCCCGGATCACCCCGACCGTGGCTGGAGTGGCTCCCTCTGTCCGAACTATGGCCTCCACCTCCTTTGCTGTGCTGGATGAAACAGTCCTATCGACATTATTTACTGTCTATGGTCCTATCTCATAAATCAGTGGTGTGCCTGGGGACACTGAGGCAAGTTCAGGTGTGCCTTGGGATTTTGTGACAACCATACATATTATTGCAAAAATAGCCTAAAAATATACGAAAAGTGCCTGTGTTGCTGCTTTGTTGTAGTAATTTTACAGTTTCAAATTAATTCCTGAATAATTTTATTAATAAATATTTAACGAGTATAATAGTTGTCAATTTTTATTTGGCATTATTAACATTTAGAGTGATAACATGTAGAGGCTATTTTGCACGGATATATAGGTGTGCATTGAGATTTTGTTTTGCCCTTTGGTGTGCCTCGGGCACAAAAAGTTTGAAAACCACTGTGACATAAATGATTGAAACAAACATCAGCTCAGCTGTTGTTATCAGAGATGGCAAACACTTGAAAGCCGGTTACAGTGAGGTAAGGGGCAACTCAGGCTACCTCAGGTTGTGTGGATAGGGCATGCCATGTGTGATGATTGTGCTCTCCAGTGCGACCACTGGTCTGTTCTCTGCCAGCGCCTGTGCTACTGATGGATGAACTGTGAAGAGTCTGTCTAAGAGAAGATGGTTAACTTTGAGAGCCATTTGTATATAATCATCAAGCACAAACAATTATGACATTGTATGTGTGTTATAGGTTAGCTTGAATAGATGCACTTACCATTCTTGCACAATTTGCTTTTAGATGTTGAAATCCCACGTCTCAAAAGATGTGCAGACACTCTCGTCAGCATTCTCAGTTCAGATTTTCCCAGGGAATTCCCTGAAAACAACATCAACACATTTCAAAATGTAACCTGAAAAACGGGGTCAGCTGCTCCTTATTTTCCAATCAACTTTGCAAATCAATTGTGTTTGACTGAAAGCAGCCTCAGCCTGACACTGCTATGTCAGAATAAAGGCTACCAAAGCCCACTGTTTCCTCTCCAGCAGGCTCCTCATCAGGAGCCATAGCTTCCTTTCTTCACTTCTATCTGACTGTTTCCACCTCCAACTTGAACTCTGTGTTAGACCAAGCTGGATGTGCATGTCCAAATTAAAGGTAAGAAAGAACGTTACCTCAGTTTCATGTAGGAAAAATCAAAGTAGTCAGCCCAGGCTCCCCTGTTGCATCAAAAAGCCTGCAGTGTGTTTTCCCCCACTTCAAGGCAGCAATCCAATTCAGCCATTGTGAGGGTTTTCTCTGCTCCAGTTAGTTGGGACAAATCCACACCACCCCCCACTCTCAGAATCTGACACCCACATAACAGAGCTGTTAGTTAGCACCATGATGAAGCACTCGAGGTGATGGGAGGGGGGTCTACGATCTTTTCCCTACTTCACTGCATTTATGCACCAAATACACCATTGCATTATGATGTCAGTGACTTATTTGTAGGGACAAACCGACGAAAGCCAAAGAATTCAGTTAAGATAACTTTTAACACAATCTTAAGTCACATCACAGGGGGACAGCAAATACAAGCACCCATAAACTTTAACATAAAATCCTGTGTGAAAAGCTACTGTATAGCAATCCAAAGACAAATGTAACTCGTGTTAAAGTGGTAAACTGGTAAACTAAGTGGTTAAAATTAAACACACATTTTCTACACACATGCTATTCAATAGGGAGATCATACTGTACACCTGATAACTTCCATTACACCAAAATGCCAAACGTGAATCTCACGCTGAATTTGATCTGCTCATAAAAAAATAAAAGTGTATTTCCACAAACCCAGTTTAGTGCTTACCTTCTGCGGTGCAACACAAATGCTATATAAACTTTGCCCAGAAGGCTGAACTTTGACCCGAACATGTGTTGACACAGCTTTCAAGCATCAACCACATCCCCATGCTCTCTAAATCTATTGGACGACTCTTCTGAGTGAAAGCAAGTGCTATTCAACACGACTAATATACTATAAAGATGCTGCAAAGCAGCTATCTATGAGAAAAGCAAACGTGTGGCACAATGCATGCAAACAAACAGAACCATTCAAGAATCACAAAGACAAAATAAAATAAAGAATTACATCACATGATTTCCAAAATGTCCACATTGCATTCCTTTTTAAGCTGTAGATTGAAGTCTGTATTTCATGGTTGGTTACCATTTAATATCGTTCTGTATCCAGTGGGAAGCTGAATACATAAATTACCAACTGTGTCTCTTTGAAAGGTAAATCTGCAGTTTCATATGGATTTCTCTCAGCAGATTTCTGCTGTTGTGATTATATTTGTGCTACTCATCAAACTGCATGAGTCCCAATTGACATTTTCCTCAAGCAAACTCGATGATGGACATTTTCTTGAGTGTCTTTCTCCACGTGTGCATTCAGAGTTATTCATCCATGTGAAGGGTTGTGTTGTTTACACAGTAATGAGGTTCTTGGTTGCTTTTGCATTGTCATTGTGGATTTCCGCTGAGGTATCGCCGATCTCCGATTCCGAGTGCTTCACTAGTTCATCTTCAAACCAGCTTGGATGCTCCAGCTGGTACTCATGGAAAGTCTTGATGGCATCACGCAAGGCTCTACCCGAGGGACACTGATAATACTCATCATCTGCTAGCCCTTCGATGTAATTCACTCTGCCCGGTTCATGCTTTTCAATGTCCAGGATTCGAAAAAAGAGCTCCTCGAACTGTTTCATCAGCTTGTATCGCACTGTGATGTTGAATGGCATAGGGACATCCTCCTCTGAACAAACGTAATCAAAGTAAGCCACTATGTACTTCTGAAATGATGCCGATCGAACAAAATGGGGGACCATGAGGCTGAGGGCTGGGGTGAGCATGTCGCCCACCGGTGACTGGTCATCCTCTCTCAAAAAAACGGGTTTGTCGCCGCACATGGCTCTCCATTTGGCTTGTACGCCCTTTGAGCACAGAATTAATATCTTGTCTGAAGAGCTTTCGATTTGCTCTCTGTGCCAGTCTAACCACTGGACACTGCCCAGCACTCCCAGCCTGGCAGAGTCTAGCAGATCCAGGACCACCTCAGTGCCACATTGAGTCACTAGGAAGGCACAAAGCTTGAGAACAATGTTTTTGTACAAAGCGTGGTCGAGGGAGTAGATGATGAGGAGTCTTTTTCTCTCTTGCACTTGGAATCTGCCGGGTTCGTCTTTGGCAGCAGCTGAGGATGTGTTGGCAGGTTCTAAGAGAAAGATGCGTTCCTTAATTTTCTATTCAAGCTGTATTTTCAGTTCAATATGGTGCATTTATAAGAAGGCAAACCTTTAGGAGATGCTCTCCACAGAAAATAAGCAAGACAACTGCCAATTACGACCAGTCCCAAAGTTGCCTTTATGATCAAAGTGCGTGGTGGTGGCTTGGAATAATCTAAAATAAAACATGACATAAAATCAGCTGAATACCTGTGCAAGTGAATATAAATATTAAGGATTACGGTATTTACATTTGTGCACAATATGTTCATTAAATGTGGTGAATATCGTACTTACGGAGGCAGTAATTAAACATTTTCTTGGGACGCAAACAGCCATTCTTGCACCGTATAAAAAATGGCTGAATCTTTGGGGGAAGCCAAATATTACCATGGTAAGTTTTAAGGCGCAAAATTTCTATTTGAACTTTTGATAACATGCATCAACTCTTCGACATTATAAAGTGCAACGATGGAACATTAAGTCAAAAATTAAACTCACCAGAAACACCATTTCACATTGTGAGAGCTGCCATATGGCCAGCTCAAAGGTTACATTCAGTGAGGTCCTGTTCTCCTAGTGGTTGAATTGTGTAAACACAAGGTAAGAAAATACATCTTGACAGCCTACCTGACATGTACTCTGTCTACTGTGAGCTGTACAGGCAGGAACCCATATGGTGGCAGTGTACATCACTTATCACAACATGATTACTTTGTCATCAACAAGTAGCCAACTGACAGAGGACAATACCTTTGAGACATTCGTTGAGTAGAGGAATCCATGACTCTGAATGGAGACTTGGTATCTCTCTGAATACTTTGCTGTATCAAAACCCACAATGACGGATATCGTGTCATGTCTCTTATCAACTGACACAGCTCCAGTCATGTGAGGCTCCCAGAGGCTGCCTGAAATAACAAGACATTCAGAGCACAATGCCCAGATGCTTCAGGATCCCTTACGGTGGTGCACGATTCCAATTCTTCTCAGATACAAGTCAAACCTTACCATTCTCCAAACACATCTGGGCCTCTCGTATCCTCCAGTCATCACATCCTAGCCGTGATAGATACAGCATGCGGATTAGAATGATAGAGGTGGATTTTACAAAAAGCATCAAGCGTCAACATACATCGCTCATAAACTTTGGCATGGTGTATGGGATCGATTGTCCCTGATCAGGGGTAGCTGATGTGAATTACTCCTTAAAGTCGAGCTGAACCCAAAAAATGACTTTTCTTTTCTTTTAGTTCAAATACCTGGGTATGCAGTGCACCTATTTAATAATGTATGCAACAAAAATCACAACAATCTAATTTCTTTCGTTTTTCACACTTTTTCACATCAAAAGTTCATTTTTCAAGATTTCATTGATAACAGTAATGTACAGTTTGCTGACGTCACCTAGTAGGATACTATCAGATTTCTACCCCATTTCAACCAATCATATCACGACATGCAGCTGTCAATCAAATCTTCATTTCAGGATAATTTTCTCTTCCAAATGAAGTAGAAAATGACGCCTAGTGCCTGTCATCTGGCAGAATTCCTATCCTATAAAGTAACTACTAACTTGGCCAATTGTTAGAAACATGAACAAAAAACAAAAACTATAATCTCTAAGAATGCAAAGAAATGTAACTGGCTCGTTAAAACGCGCATTCCAGGGATATCGTATATTTACAGCAGCGATAATGGCGCGCGCATCCGAGAGCTTGGTTGTCAGGGGTTGCATTTCGGAGATTCCAGGCCGACGTGCTGCACTCTCCGCTCGGCAACACAAAGGCAGGTGGCTGCCTGCGGCTCGCTGAGCTCCACTCCTCCCGTCAAAAGGCTCTTCCCGAGGGGAGCGCCACAACACACTGAATCCCACTCGATTTGGAGGCGGAACACGCCAGGATTGGCCAAAGCCCAATCCAGTCCCCAGAATTGTCAAATAAAATCATCGACATGATACTATGACCCGCCTCTCAACCTGTCATCTTAGACAAACTATGTTTTTCAGTCTGAAACGGACTCATATGCACGTGACGAACGGGTTCAGTTCGACTTTAAGAAACATAGGCTACATCACCTGGCTGTGGTGAGGTGATGCACTGATTAGCTCGAGGCTATATAAGGACCATGCAGGTGTGGCCTCTTCGCTGCCTTGATTTCCACGACAAGCAGTTTGCCACGTTAACGTGTGTGGTTGACATCAGTGTTTGTCCCCTGACTTTGTGAGAAACAAGAGCTGGTCCCACGGGCCCCTTTCAGAATTGCTGGGTGTCTCTGCACAAGCTGGCCAAAGTGTGGTAGCTTGTTTGATTGGCGTTGGCTGTGATCCCTAACCATTTGTTCCTTGTTGAACCCGACTGCGTTGGGGGAGGCGAGGGGCTTGCTTTCAGCTAGTTGCTACACCCCAGGGCTGAGTGTGGTTGTGTTTGTCGGCCGAGGGGGGGACCGAGTCAAGACCAAGACCGAGACCAGACCAATGCAAGACCGTTTCCAAGACCATGACTCTAATGGCTTAACTTTTACACCATTGTTCTGCTAGCAATGAAAGAAATCCATATTTAAGAATTTTAGTAAGATGGGCATGCGGGTAGTGTAGCGGTAGATTCCCTGCCTACCAACACGAGGGTCGCAGGTTCGCACCCCCATGTTACCTCCGGCTTGGTCGGGCGTCCATACAGGCACGATTGGCTGGTGTCTGCGGGTGGGAAGCCAGATTGGGGGTAGGTGTCCTGGTCGCCTAGCACCTCTGGTCAGTCGGGGCGCCTGGTCGGGGCGGAAGGGAACTGGTGGGAATAGCGTGATCCTCCCACGTGCTACGTCCTGCCGGTGAAGTTTCCTCTGTCAGGTGAAAAGAAGCGGCTGGCAACTGCGCATGTGTCGGAGGAAGCATGGTGCTAGTCTACGGCTGTCACCAGATCGGCAGAGGGAGGAGCAGCGACCGGGGCAGCAGGGGGGAAAATTGGCCAAGTACAATTGGGGAGAAAATGGGGGGAAATCGGAAAAACCTAATTAAAAGAGAGAGAAAGATGGTTGGTTACGTTGTAACCCAGTTTATCTGAGTGGAGAGACTATGGCTCCAGCAAAGCACCGCTCCAAAACGGTTCCAATCAAGGTTAAACGATGAGGCCACACCTGTGTGGTACTTATAGCCTCGGGCTAATCAGTGCTGGCCTCACCACAGGTGATGTGATGTGTCCTAATGAGTAATCCATGTCAGCCGCCCTTGATCAGGGACAATCCCATGCCTGCATTTAACACACCTTTCAGGAAAATCGCTCTTCATGATGTCAATATAGCAATGGCCTTTGGGCCCTGGCATGTGGCCTTGCGCCCTAAAAACAATTGCAACGCCGAAGGCCAGATGGCCTTGCCCCTAAAATGATGAAATTCCCACCCTGCTTGGCACTCACATTACCTAGGTTACAATGTAACCAACTGATAGTTAGTGCAAGCATCAATGCATTATGGTGATGATACCTCATCAATTACGTTTTAGATTAAAGCACACAATATATCTGAACACAATAAGAAGATAGAATCATTATAATTAGCGTCTTGGATCGTCTGGCACACGTCTCTCTGTTGTTTCCACTACCATGCTCCATCCACGGCTCCAGAAGAATAGTTTGATGACACCAGAAAAACATGTTGAACTTCTTTCTCACCTGGGATTGTAATTGGTTTGGTAACCCTGTAATGTCCAATGTCAGGTTCTGGCACATTAAAGACTGTCACCCAATATGTTTTCCCAGGGTCCACAACAAGTCCATCCAATGAGAATGTCCACTAAAAGAGAAAAAAGTCTCAGGTGTCTAACATAGTAAATATGCTGTACTGATATTTCTGTAACAACGTTTTGTTTTTGTTTTTTTGCAGTCTTACCCTGTTAGCGGCTTGATTCAGCTGGTGGTTCAACTTGAAATCATATTGCACACACATACTTTGATTTGTAGTTTCATCCAGAATATTGATCTCTGATCCCTCTAGCTTGGATATCCCTCCTGTGGATAGAAGAGATTTTGCATTTTCTGTCAATTCAAAATGCAACGTCTGTCTTCTATCTACCTCTACTGAACGACCCCAGACCCTTCCCACCTTGCATTTGATGCATTTTAAAGTGTTAAACTCCAATAACAACAGATTGTGTTTTAACACAGTATAACAAAATGAACTGCATGCCATTTGGTCACAGAATTGCATATTACTTATTACCATTTGACTGTATTCTCCATGTCACATTCAAAACAGGAAGAAGCCCGTGTTCGTCCGTCCCGACTCCCACATCATGCTCTGCACCCCACTCTGGGCCATTTGGAGCGAGGAGTCTGGGCACCGTCGGGGTCACGCCTTTGTCTGAGCAGTTATCTGGCATTTGGTGAAATATTATGTTGTGAATAGACTGATGTATGAATCTGTGTGTGGCCAGATTAATCACATACACTTCAAATTAGAGTTACATTTCCACATGAAACCAAAAATAAAGAGTAGGCTACATATGTGCACAAGGGTTAGACGAATAGACAAATATATCAATGAATAGACCAAACAGTATAATCGATTTGCTGATATCGGTCGGTCCTGTTGTCCACCATTGCTACGATGGAGGTTCCTCCCTGCCAACAACTACATAAAAACAGTCTGAAAATCCTACAATGAAATATATGTATTCATTCATTCATCATTTCATTCTTTTACTTCGTTAATGGAGAATTTAGTGTCACATGATGGTCTAAATACTGTTTCAGAGACTTTTCCACCTTGTAAAGAATTAAGTTATGGAGGAAACATTGAATCCTTCTAATGTTTTGGCATGAAATCTAATCAAATTTTAAGATTTGGCACAAAACTTTGGCAGCTTCAATGCAAAAATATTGTCTCTATCAGCGTTCAAAAACCCACATTGGTTAAACCCTATTGCGTTTATGTGAATATGTTACTTTTATGTGCCTGCATTTTCATTGTAAAGAGAAATAATCAGCATATATACAGTAGTATATACACACACACACACACACACACACACACACACACACACACTATAACAGTTTATAAACCAAATTGAATGAAACCAAGAGTCCAGGAAGTGTCTTATAAAAGTATATTTAAAGCCATACATTACTTTGGCAAACTGCATTGCCAAAGGATTGAATTCTCAATGTACACATTTTGATATGTCATGCAGAGTTCCAATGTATTCAGTGGCGATGTCACAATTTGACATACGCTTCATACTGCAAGGCAGGAAAAGAGGGGGGAGAGGAATGGGATGATCTCTTGTAAATGTGTGTGTGTCGGTGCAGTCTGACCGGGAGACTGTTATCAATTGTTATGGAATATGATGCACTGTCCAAGGTTTCAGCAAAAGGGAGTGTGCTGTGGAGCAGAGGGTGAAGAAATCTCCTCCTATGTGTGTGCGTCTGCATTTCTGCATGTGTGAGATGTCTTATGACTAATAACTCATAGCATTAATTATGTGTATGCAATTATAGCTTATTGATTAGGAAATGCCAATGGAACTTCAATTTTCTACAACACACACAGTATATATATATATAGATATACACATAGATATAGATAGATAGATAGATAGATAGATAGATAGATAGATAGATAGATAGATAGATAGATAGATAGATAGATAGATAGATAGATAGAATAGATAGATTGATTGATTTATTTATTTAAAGGACACTTACTAATTTGAGCACTGCATTGAATACCCTGGGGAAGGAAATAACAGTTAAGCCTTTGGGCACAGAGGCATGGTGAAGCCAAGACTATAAACCTTCTTCAATTTACTTTAATAACTAATTTAGCCTCATTGTTTTCTATAAGTTAGTTGTATAGTTTTGTATTGATTGAAATACAAAGGCATCTAACTACCACCTGTTGATTGCAGTCCAGACGCTTGTCCAGAATCCGGAGAGGAGATGACACAGTCAGTCCAGCTGTCAAACACAAATAGAAAAAGGGAACACGGCTCATTCTGTAGTAGTTCCTCAAAACTGGTGGAAAATATCCACAGTGCTGTAGATAGATCAAATAAGTGTATTTAAGTATAAAATGGTATAATTAAACTCCACTTGAAAATCTGAGCATCGAGAGAGAGAGAGAGAGAGAGAGAGAGAGAGAGAGAGAGAGAGAGAGAGAGAGAGAGAGAGAAGCCTCAGTGAAACCTAATTTCAATCCAATGTGAATTCATGAGCTTATCAAGCATTGAAATCTGAATTGACAGGAAGGAAGCTCTTATCAGCTGTGAGTCAGTTTCCATGCTCATGGGGAGCATTGCCTAATAATATATTGCTCTGTAAGCTGCAGCTATTTTGCAAACAATTCTGCGATAAAATGTAGGATTTATTTTCCCCTCTTGTTGAAAACCAGATAGGTGCCAATTGCAAACCAATGTGTCCTAACATCTAACAATCACTGGAGGGCAGCAGTGACCAAATTTACTGGTAGCAAATGTTCTGTTCATGTTACAGTAGTACTGTAGTTGCACTTCTGTTTTTGGAAATTACCTTAATATTGAGATGCTGTCTGAGACAAAATGTTATTTTATAAGTAGGTCTAGCTAACCCTTTATGATGTTTATAGAAAGTTGTGTGTCAAACTCAGACATTTTTGAATTGTGCATGAAGCTTTATTCAGAATGCTTATCGCTCGCAGAAGAATCTCCCAGGTCAAAGACGGGAATGCCCCCCCTGTGACGTCACCTGACCTCATGATTTCCTACCCCAATCTTGGGGGAGCCTCACCACCCCCGACCTCAAAATCCAAGATGGCAGCTCCGTGCTTCAACGGTAGTGAAAAGTTGTAGTAAATACTGTTTATTAGCACTTCTGTCTTATTTGTGTCTCATTAAATCAGTTGTGGACACAGTTGTATGCGCAAAATACTGCATAATCAGGCTTGGGACGGTTACTTAGAAAATGTCCGATACAATTACTAATTACCTGTTAAAAATTTTAATCAGTAACGTAATCCAAGTATAACAATATAAAAGTAATGTAACTGATTACTTTCAGTTACTTTTGGATTACTTTTGAACAACTTGCTTTAGGTACATTACCTTCAGCCTAACCTCAGTTAGAGTCACGCACAGCATATTTAGCTACTTTTTTTTTTACCTTTATTTATTCAGGGGAGATTCCTGAGAGCAATGGAGTGCTCTGATCACATTCACACCTGGAAGCTGACCAGTACAAGCACAGTCTGACCTGCTGGCCACTGAGCAGCTCCACGGGAGCTGGTGGGGTTTAAAGGGCCTTGCTCAAGGGCACCTCAGTGGTGGTAATGAGAGAGGGGCAAGCTCTACTTTTTCCACTTTCACCACCCAGATTTATCCTGCCGGTCCCGGGGGGATTGAACCGGCGACCTTCCGGTCACAAGCTCGCTTCTCTAACCTTTAGGCCACCGCTGCCCAGGTATTACCCTCAATACCCCCAAAGAGAACAGTTCAGATTGAGTTCTCAGAGGATCAAGCAACAGAGAGACCAGGAGCACCAAACCTTCATAGCTATTCATTGTTTGATTATCACAGCTTAGTTCCAACAGCTTGTAAGAAGGAAAAATGCAGCCATGGCTACTACGCGCTAATTCCTCTGGGTGTTACTGTCTCCTACGGTCAGTTTACATAACACAGAGACATACTGACATCTGCCACTGAAATCTGACCAGAACACAGGAGGCTGTGTTTGATCCCTCCTCTGTGTGAGCTATTGTGTCGCAGCACATTCCAGTGCAGGCTGTGTGCCGTGATCCAAATCCTGAAGGTAAAAATACACCGTAGTTACAGTTACAGCTCTATTGAAATGTGTTGTGACGTGCTCAGGTTTTAGCCAAGAGGACTATCTGTGCTGAAGGGCAGTGACACACTGGAAAGGCTAGGGTCAATTTGTATTCTTGCACTAATTTGTCCAGTGGAAAACACAGTAGTGGGCCATATCCTACGCCCAGTGCAAGTGCAAGTGCAAAAAATACATTTTAATGACCATTGGGTCGCTGAAATAAGTTCTTTGATGTAGTGACCCGCGGTAATTAAAAGAAAAGAAAACGAGATTTTGAGTGGGTAGAAACTAGCAACGAACGGGGCAGTTGTGGCCCAACGGTTTGAGAAGCGAGCTTGTGACCGGAATGTCGTCGGTTCAATCCCTGGGAGCGGCAAGATAAATCTGGGTGGGGAAAGTGAAAAGGCAGCGCTTGTCCCCTCCCTCATTACCACCACTGAGGTGCCCTTGAGCAAGGCCCTTAACCCCCAACCGCTCCAGTGGAGCTGGTCAGTGGCCAGCAGATCAGACTGTGGTTGCACTGGTCAGCTTCCAGGTGTGAATGTGTGTGTGAGAATGTGAACAGGGCACTCCTGAAAAAGAGAGCATTGCTCTCAGTGAGACTCCCGCTGTATCAATAAAGGTAAAAAAAAAAAAAAAAAAACAGAAGCAAAGATAGCACTTGCCCTTGCACTGGGGCGCAAGATATAGAGTATTTCCCCCAAAACACTTTTAAGTCTTTTTTCCCCTCAGCAACTTATTAAATGTACATTATCATGCTAAATTTAGGTGGGTCTCTGATGTTAGCTTATTTGCCATATAGCCTAGTGCTCCATAACATCTCTTCATAACACCCCCAAGACACAAAGTAACGAAATGAAATAGAAATACCGACAAACATCTTGTGAGTCCTGGGTATCTGCAGTGTTATAGGAAGAACTCTGCTGTCATGGAGTATAATGGTACACACAATGGGATGTTTCGTTTTGGCATCACGGGCACATGAAATAGATGTGTCACGCGATGGTGGACAAATCAAAAAGTGTTGAAATGTGGTTAGCAGATGTCAGGAGGAGAGAGGCGTAGCAGCCGGTCTATTTTAGTGAGCCATTCACACGAGGCTTTATAATGCATAAATCTTTCACTTATAATTTAAAGTGCTTTTTCCTGCCCGCCCTTATACCACTGCCGTTACCCTCTCTGTTTGGTTGCCCTCTCCTTTAAGGTAAGTTGGATACAATAATCATTATGCCAGGCGGCGCGTGGCTATACCGAATTAGCCACTTACCGCAAGAAAATCAGTTCAATCGGATTTAGAATAGACGTTAACCTGAGAAAATGTACAGTAGGATGTGATTTTAAAAGTCTGAAGGCGTGAGTGGAAGACGTCAGTCCAGATACCCCAAGTGTGTTTACATGATTCAAGATTCAAGATTTTTATTGTCACTCCGTAGTACAAGTATCACGTGTGAAATTCTTGTGCTGTGGACTCCGTTTACAACACAAATATATAACAGGGCATATGAGTGCAAAAACAACAAGAGACACAACAAGCAATAAGTGCAGTAGAGCGATAAGACAAGTCAGAGACAGTGGCAATGAGCGTCTGCTGCAGGAGGAGCCTGGCTTGAATGCGGGGATTAGTGAAGATGACCCTGACACAGCCTGGTATTTCTGTGAGGGCATCCCTGCTATGCAATTTGCATTTGTCATGGTCTTAAGGCAACTCCTCAGGCGCGGCGGGCCGTGCCCGGCTTTGACTCATACGCCACCCTCTCTCGCCCGGTCTGATCTCTTGATCCCCAAGTGAGGAAATGTAACTTGAGGCTTACACCCGCGTCCTGGTAACAACTTGACCCATCGGGGTGGCCCCCCAAAAAGCTGGGGGAGAAAGGTGATGATGGCTCGCTCGTATGAACCTGGCAACCTTCTACGTGAAGAGCGAGGTTGCGAGCTTCCTACAATCATCTGCTGCTTTGTTAGCTTTACCTTGACTTTCGCACCTTGTCCCACTGGCTTAGTTTAACTACTGTGCTGTGTCAGCAGCATGGGCCTGCTGCCTGCTTTTATTCTGATCTAACAGCTTCATCTGTTAGGCCTATGCCATTACATTGTTCTTGTTCACTTGTATCAGATATATCAACTAATGTAATGTGTGAGAGAGACACACAGACGGACAGACAGACAGACAGAGAGACAGAGAGACAGACAGACAGAGAGACAGAGAGACAGACAGACAGACAGAGAGACAGAGAGACAGACGGACAGACAGACAGACAGACAGAGAGACAGACAGACAGACAGACAGACAGACAGACAGACAGACAGACAATGCAACAAAGATGGAGCGATAGAGAAAGAAAGAGAGACAGGGAAGTAGGGATAGGACGATATATCGAAATTCAATATTGCAATACAAAAATGTGACAAAAGGTATCGTGGGTCATAAAAAACAAATTGTGATACATTTGTGCTCTGCCATAGTAATCAGTTCACAACTGAGGTAGCTTTTCCATCAAAATGTCACAAGCTCTCCATCCAAATGATATTATTTGCACGTTGAAATGGCACTTTGAATTGTCGTTTACATTCTAGCGAGCCAATGCCATTGCTAGAAATATTTGTGGCTCAGAAATAAACATAATAGTCATACTTTGTTGTCACTGAACTCTACTTTCGTAGGCTACATTGTATTGTCGTCGTATGTTGTGCGTTATGGGGTTCACAATATAGATTCTAGCCATCTAATCAGGGAGGGACTGAGTTATGTCTGGCATTCAAGGTAAAAGTAATTCACTTCCTGGTAAGATACAGCAGTGCTGTGGGACTGAGACCCACCGCTTTATCTAATTCTTCGTCTGCACAGGTTATTTGTTGTTCCTCTCATAGCTGCCAAACCTTTCTGCTGCGAGGCTTTCTCTGGCGTCATGGAGGCCACAGCTGCTCGGACATAGGAAAGCATGCGGACAAATATAGCTGCGCAACAATCTCCACTTGTCTTAGGCCTTTGATAAAATAGGAGATATATTATCCAGTGCTGGAGGGATACTAAAATGAACCCTTGGGAATAATTAAGCCAAAAACAAATCTATTAAAGTCGTTGATTACATTGATTACCCAGCAGCATAAACTGCCAAGAGAGAGATTTGATTCATAATTATTTAAGCTGGTTAAAACCCAGTGGGATTTGGGTTAAAAATCACTGTGAGACAATCTCTCAAAATTCAGAATGATTCAAAAAGGTGTGATATTTCCTCTCTGCAGGAACTATAAGCTGCAGGCATGTCTGAGGGGTGAGTACTGACTTAAGCCGAGCCAAAGTTAATTTATTATATATGGGATTTTTGGGGTTTATAATATTAAATCAACTAATGTTTTCATCCCTTTTGTCTTCTTGTTCTGTCATGTGTTGTTGATAAAGACCGGTCAGTGATTTTTATATTTTTTTATTTAATAATTTATACTCTCATAATACACAATACGGTTGTAGTATTTCATTATTAATTAAAACATCACATACTCTCTGTTGTGTAATTTCATGGTTAAAAAGATGTTAAAAACTAACGGTAAGTGTGAATAGCCCAGTGAATGATGTATAAAGTGTTATATTTTTATTACAGAAAAAGCCAAAATATTCAGCCACACGGCGACTGCTTTTGAAGGTAAGCCTTATACCTGCAAACCATATCAAGATTTGACATATTTCTGATGATCCAAGACTTAGTCCACCAAGGGCTTCAATGAGGATTTTCTACGTTTCAGACCAAACTGCTGAAGAAGGCAACGTCTATGCTGGAGACTGAGAATAAGCAGAAGAAACATGATAAAGAAAACCATATGTCCGAGTTCCCTATGCCCAAGCTGGCCGGTCTGTCTATCCAGGAGCTGCAGGTGCCGACTCGACAGATCGTAACGATTTGATTATTATTAATATTATTTAACATGATTATTTATTGGTATTTGTTTTTGCTTTGCAGGACCTTTGCAGAGACCTACATCGGAAGGTTGATGATGTAGATGAAGCACGTTATGATCTGGAAATTAAGATAGACAAGAATGACAAAGAGGTACAGCAAACTGAAACAAGGAAGGAGATTATGAATTACTTCTGCTTATTGCCCTTTGTCGGTATAGAGCTCAACAGTCACGTAACACCTCGGTTCCGGAAGAGTATTCCCCATTCATATTCTGCAATGAGATTTAGATTATTAGCCATAATGTCGTAATGACCCATGGTAGACTTACCACGGGCGAGCTAGTTGTTAAACAATTGTATATGTTCCTGTTCAGCCACATGTATGATATCATAGATACAGTCGGTCTGTGTGGGAACTCCCACAAAATGTTAGTATGGCTGGCGTGCAAGACTAGACGGTGGGGGAAAAAAGCTGCGGCTGTACACTACAGGATTGGGGATTCAACAGCAGGTACATAGACGTCTGCTCCAAGCTTAAAACTCCTTAGATAAGGATTTTTTGAAAAGTGATGGCGAAAAATGAATGGTGAAATTCTCTTCCGGAGCCCGAGGTGACGTCTCGATGTCACGTGACGGTTGAGCTCTATTGCAAAATGGTCTTTTATTGGTTGCTGTGGATCTGTGATGTTTGATGCACAGATCTGTGATGTTCTGATGCACAGATCTGTGATGTTCTGATGCACAGATCTGTGATGTTCTGATGCATAGATCTGTGATGTTCTGATGCATAGATCTGTGATGTTCTGATGCACAGATCTGTGATGTTCTGATGCACAGATCTGTGATGTTCTGATGCACAGATCTGTGATGTTCTGATGCACAGATCTGTGATGTTCTGATGCACAGATCTGTGATGTTCTGATGCACAGATCTGTGATGTTCTGATGCACAGATCCTGACGCTGACTCAGAAGGTCAATGACATGAGGGGTGGAAAGAGGCACAGCTTGAAGCGGGTGAAGAAGGCCAAAGACATCGGGTTCGCCGACAGCGGCAATTTGTCAAAGACCGACTTCAAAGCTAACCTGAAGACAGTGAAGAAGGAGGACGAGAAGGTACAACCGTTGGCCGAGACAAAAGACCACAATGTATCAGAAACTAGATCAACATAGACCTTTCCTTTAAATAGTTGTTCTTGGTCCCTTGTTGTCAGTGGAGCATAGACGTCACCCATTGGTTTGGGGACTCCCATTCTGAAGCCTCGAGTTTGGCATTTTGACTGTCGCCATCTTGGTTTTTTGGAGCTAGTGCGAGACCATGGGGTTTCCCACAAAGCCGCAGCACCGCCTGCTATTGGTTCGTGATCGCCAAGCTGCGCGATCACTGGACAGGCGACCTGTCAATCACACCGATCGATTGAGACATAAACTCATTATGAAAGGGTTTCCTGAGGTCATAAATGAAGTGGGAGGTAGGATCATTTCCCCATTGACTTCCACACAATCAGACTTCTTTTTCCAGCCAGTGGAGTCGCCCCCTGCAGGCCATTAGAAAATATGCCTGTTTAAGGCACTTCCGCATTCGCTTCATCTTTTCCGAACCGGAGGTTGCCACTTGTTATGGAGTCAATCGATCAAATCAATCAAAACTTCATTTATAGGACACTTTTCTTACAATGAAGGCAATTTAAAGTGCTTTCCAGCGCAGTAGGACATGGACAGGTTATCAATATAGAGAACTCAAATTAAAAAGTAAAATAAGACACAATATAAAATAATCCAAATAAGGAAAACAAGTTGAGCTAAAACACTACAAACACATAAAGCAAAAAGCCAGAGTAAAAATTGAAACTCCAACAGATATTAGGACTTTGAGAGGACCTTCTAGTTTGACTCTTCTTCTTTACTAACCAAGACAGATTCAGTCCATGTTGATGCTTAGAGCAGTGGTTCTCAAAGTGGGGTCCTTGAGGGGGTTCCAGGGGGTCCCACAGCAAAAAGGGAAACAATTTATGGTGACTATAATCCCATCCATAAGCAGCACAATGACAGAATGTATGACTATTTTGGTCATGGTTTTCATACACTTTCTGTAATAAAACATCTAAAGCAAAAAACCCTGGGACAAAATCTTATCAACTGGGGGTTCGTGGTCTAATTTGTGTCAGTTTAGGGGGTCCTTGACGTGACAAAGTTTGAGAACCACTGGCTTAGAGATCATAAACACTGACCGACACAATCTACCTCTACTCTCCACAGAAAGAGGAGGTGACTGACTGGCGTAAGAACGTGGAGGCCATGTCTGGTATGGATGGCAGGAAGAAGATGTTCAACGCTGGTCAATAGGAAGGTAGGTCCACAGATGTTAACATAGCTGCATATAAATCAGCAAAACAATATCCTCCTGCTGAATCTGTCTCCCAGCAAGCCTTATGTTTGCCATTCAGCCTGGGGGTTTCTCACCTATTAACTTCAGTTTTAAGTCTGAACCTGAGATACTTGTATTTGGGATGTGCTTGAACTATTGTCTGTGTCTCTGTATCTATTGGTGCCACATGAAGTTTTAATGTTGTTTTGTTAATTACATCCTCTGGTTTTGTATTTCAGATTCATGGTCCAAATTGAAGGAGAGGTCTCCATAATGAGATGGGGGGGGGGAATGGTTTTGTAAAGGATCACGTCAACCATACGCACTTGTCGATGTTTATCAAAGGAGAAATAAATCTACTCTTTGGACTACAGTGTACCAACATCATTTCTATCTCAATGTAGACTTGTATGTAAGAACTACATTGTAGGTCAGAGATGTAATATCAAGTTGTACAGTATATTTGCATGACGAAGTTGATTTTGCATTTTTTTTTGCAACATGCATGTTTGTAATGTTGATTTGTTTTATGAACTTTAGTTTCAAGTGTGGTGTCTTCGCTCTGCTATCAGCTAAAATACCGGTACATGTGATGCTACTGTCCATCTCTAGTAGTACACTAACACTACTACTAGCCTACGTTAGCCATCAAAAACAGGTTTTCTGCAAACTCATAATTATGAAAATGAAATGGGTTCTACCATGATTTTAGCATGTATTTGATATTTAAAACCAGATTAAACAACCACAAACCTTTTTCTTCTTGGTTTTCTTTTGTTTTTGTTCAGTTTTGTTTAAAGATGTGTTTCTAGCTTCTACACTGTTATGTAATGATGCTATTGTGTACTATAATCACATTGCTGCACACCTCTGTGGAGCAGCTGATGTTCCAGGGCTTAATTCAGTGGAAAAAAGGCTTCACCGGGCTCTTGGCCATCGGTGGCGCCAGGGAGGGGCTTGGGTGTGCTGAAGCTACCCTAGGATAGCCATAACACACACCTACCACCCCCAAGCAATTTCGGTGTTCATTTAGAAATTTTAATTTTGAATGTGTGAATAGTATAATTTATAATTCATAATTAATCAAACAAACTGATTACTTTTAGACAAAATAAATAAATCCAACACAGTGATTCAGAGCAGTTTGCTGTTTGCCTATTAAAGTTAGTGCGTTTGGAGGTTTAATCACAAATGCTGACTCCTTATAACATTAAGTTATCTATATGCGATATTCATGTACATCAGGTCTATGGAGGAACGATTGTTTGGTTGTTGGTAACTGGCAGCATGAGTTTGTGATCGTAGTGGTGAAGCTGGTGTTGGAGGACCCAACGTAAATGTTTTGATGCTATATACTGGCTCTCAGAATGGAGGGATCTATTTTAGTGAGCCACTCACAGAAGGCCATACTCTAGGAGCCATAGGCCATAGGCTATGAGCCATATAGAGTCTATTATAGACCATTAAATTTGATGTGAGTTTCCCTGTTCTCCAGTGAAGCCGGGCGCTGCTCACCTCACCAGCTTTCTGCAGAGAAAACACAGGTATGCTTTTTTTCTGTCAGAGGTTCATGGCTTGGGATACTCGAGAAGTTTTATGCTGTTGCATTTACAGCGAACAAAAACTCCGGTTTATAGTTTGCAAAATGTAAGATTTCATTACACATGAACTACATGGACAAAATAACACATTTGTCTACTTACTTTGTAATGAAGTCTATGCTTTTATGCGAACAAAATGTGTTGTTTTCCATAATAACTAAAATGCAGTCATTTTCCTCATCATTTTCAATTATTTCATTGTTGGAAATATGACAAAAAGAAAATATGTTTGGATTAAGGCAACCAACTTGAAAAACAAATGCTTCTACATTTATTGTACTTGGCAATTAAAGTGATTCTGCTTTTGATTGTGAAGTGTATTGACTCCCGTCCTGATTAAACTTTTAGTTCATTCAAACCATCTGTAGCTTAATGTAGCTTAAGCACGCGCTGTTGCTAATTTAAAGGCTTAATGCTGGCATGCTGCCACGGTTTGGATAACTTGAATCCTTTGCTTGGCTCAGTGAAGACATTCAGAAGAACTGTATGTGCCTGCAGGAAAATGTCAACGCAATAATAATTGATTTATCAAACTTATGATGAATTGTACATTGATTTTAAACAAGAAGAATATTGAGTAACATGTATCTATCTGGCCGATGTATTTTTTTTCTGACTGAAGCGTTGAATTTCTTTTATTATTATTATTATTATTATTTATTGATTTTTCAGAAAAAGGACTTTCAAACATGTCTGAGGGGTAAGTTATGGGCTTCAGAAATCCCTGTAAATCAACATTTATTAAATCCATACACTTGAATTCTGCAGGTGTATCATGTCACTACTAACTCTTCTCTTACTGCTTCTCCTTTTTCCATTTCTGAACTTCCACCACAGTCCGGTAAGTTATTATAAGTTAGTCCAACTTATCGAGGGAATCTTTGATTTAGAAAGCACTTTTTTTGCGTGAAACTGTTGCTTCATACAATCTTTGTGCTGCTCATTTTTGTGTGTAGAAAAAGTCAAAGATCTCTGCATCTCGCAGACTGGCTCTGAAGGTAATTGTCTTTTTCATCTTTGATGCATGCCCAAAATCTGTTTCATGACACTATCTTAACTACAGCGAACAGCAGTGGACAGTGCTGGAAAGTCAACTTCTGCTTTTACTTCTTCTCACTTTAGACCAAACTTTTGAAAAGGGCAGCGGTGCTCCTGGAGACGGAGAAGGAGGACAAGAAGCTGGAGAGAGAGGCCACATTGAGTGAGAGAGCCCCTTCACTCCAGCTGTCTGGTTTGTCTATGCAGGACCTCCAGGTATGTGCAGGTCAACCGGACTAATCAGCCACCCATCATGCTGCACAGATATACAAGTGGCCCTACTCCCTACTGTGAAAGAAGATAGTAGCGCACACCGATAATATGTTTCGGGAGGTGCTGATCACCGAAATCGCGAACTTGAGGATGAAGAAAGTGTCGCACACTCACTGCTCCATATGCAAAAAGTTGATCTGAATCTAAAGTAAATCTGAAGAAGGCCATAGGCCGAAACGTAATTTCATTAAAAACTTTTTGCATATGGAGCAGTGAGTGTGCGACACTTTCTTCATCCTCCTACTCCCTACTGTGGCATGGTATCTATCAAGAGAATGTGTGCTGTACTCCCAGGTCTTCTACTTTTTTTTATATTTTAGGGATTTTTATGACACTATTATTTAGAACAGCTTACAAGTGAGCAATTCACATTACAGTCAACCAATAATAGTGAGTGTAAGAGTCAAAACAACAACATGATGTATTTCAATCTACCATGGAGGAAAATATCACCTTTGAAATGAGTTACCTTCAAACTAAAGCAAATCTGCCAGGGGAACAAAGTCAGGCCGGGGGTTTGAAGGCTTCTCGTTAGAACGCCTTGCATCTCTAACCTCTACTGGAAACTTTACAGCACTCCTTTTGTCTCCAACTTCCAAGTCTGAATGCATGAATGCTGGAGTCCCAAGTGCAAGTCCGAGTCATCAGTACCTCGAGTCCAAGTCGAGTCACAAGTCCTGTCAATGTGTGTGATGCTTCTGTCTCTGTCCTCCCATCTCACCCTGTCTGTGTCCCAGGCTCTGTGCAGAGAGCTGCACCACAAGATTGATGTGGTGGATGAGGAGCGCTACGACGTTGAGGCTAAGGTGGTCAAGAACAACAAGGAGGTACATGTTCATTCATCTGATCATCAGTATATCACTTATGCACAGTGAGTGTGGTGACTAGGTGGTATATGTGTGTGTATGTATGTATGTATATATATATACATACCGTATATATATATAAACTGGTTGTGCTAGAAACGCTTTGACACTTTTCTTATAATCTCACCTTGTTTTCTGCAGCTTGAGAATCTGTCTCAGAAGATCTTTGAGCTGAAGGGCAAGATGAAGCGACCTGCTCTCAAGAGGGTGAAGATCTCAGCTGACGCCATGCTGGGCGCTCTGCTGGGATCCAAGGTCAAAGAGTCTGTGGACTTCAAGGCAAACCTCAAGACTGTGAAGAAGGAGGACGAGAAGGTAAGAGTTGTAGATCTTCAACCGAACAGATGATTTAATTTTCATTTTTCTACGGTGGCTTGAATAGTTCAGGTGGATTTTAAAAGTCACCTGCAAGACAGGGCCAGGAGAGTGGGGGGTCATCACCTGCAAGACAGGACCAGGAGAGTGGGGGGTAGTCACCTGCAAGACAGGGCCAGGAGAGTGGGGGGTAGTCACCTGCTAGACAGGGCCAGGAGAGTGGGGGGTCATCACCTGCAAGACAGGGCCAGGAGAGTGGGGGGTAGTCACCTGCTAGACAGGGCCAGGAGAGTGGGGGGTCGTCACCTGCAAGACAGGGCCAGGAGAGTGGGGAGGGTCGTCACCTGCAAGACAGGACCAGGAGAGTGGGGAGGGTCGTCACCTGCAAGACAGGACCAGGAGAGTGGGGAGGGTCGTCACCTGCAAGACAGGACCAGGAGAGTGGGGAGGGTCGTCACCTGCAAGACAGGACCAGGAGAGTGGGGAGGGTCGTCACCTGCAAGACAGGACCAGGAGAGTGGGGGGTAGTCACCTGCAAGACAGGGCCAGGAGAGTGGGGGTAGTCACCTGCAAGACAGGGCAAGGAGAGTGGGGGGTCATCACCTGCAAGACAGGGCAAGGAGAGTGGGGGGTCATCACCTGCAAGACAGGGCAAGGAGAGTGGGGGGTCATCACCTGCAAGACAGGACCAGGAGAGTGGGGGGTAGTCACCTGCAAGACAGGGCCAGGAGAGTGGGGGTAGTCACCTGCAAGACAGGGCCAGGAGAGTGGGGGGTAGTCACCTGCAAGACAGGACCAGGAGAGTGGGGGGTAGTCACCTGCAAGACAGGACCAGGAGAGTGGGGGGTAGTCACCTGCAAGACAGGACCAGGAGAGTGGGGGGTAGTCACCTGCAAGACAGGACCAGGAGAGTGGGGGGTAGTCACCTGCAAGACAGGGCCAGGAGAGTGGGGGGTAGTCACCTGCAAGACAGGACCAGGAGAGTGGGGGGTAGTCACCTGCAAGACAGGACCAGGAGAGTGGGGGGTAGTCACCTGCAAGACAGGACCAGGAGAGTGGGGGGTAGTCACCTGCAAGACAGGACCAGGAGAGTGGGGGGTAGTCACCTGCAAGACAGGACCAGGAGAGTGGGGGGTAGTCACCTGCAAGACAGGGCCAGGAGAGTGGGGGGTAGTCACCTGCAAGACAGGGCCAGGAGAGTGGGGGGTAGTCACCTGCAAGACAGGGCCAGGAGAGTGGGGGGTAGTCACCTGCAAGACAGGGCCAGGAGAGTGGGGGGTAGTCACCTGCAAGACAGGACCAGGAGAGTGGGGGGTCATCACCTGCAAGACAGGACCAGGAGAGTGGGGGGTAGTCACCTGCAAAACAGGGCCAGGAGAGTGGGGGGTAGTCACCTGCAAGACCGGACCAGGAGAGTGGGGGGTAGTCACCTGCTAGACAGGACCAGGAGAGTGGGGAGGGTCGTCACCTGCTAGACAGGACCAGGAGAGTGGGGGGTAGTCACCTGCAAGACAGGACCAGGAGAGTGGGGGTAGTCACCTGCAAGACAGGACCAGGAGAGTGGGGGGTAGTCACCTGCAAGACAGGACCAGGAGAGTGGGGGGTTGTCACCTGTAAGACAGGACCAGGAGAGTGGGAGGTAGTCACCTGCAAGACAGGGCCAGGAGAGTGGGAGGGTCGTCACCTGCAAGACAGGACCAGGAGAGTGGGAGGGTCGTCACCTGCAAGACAGGACCAGGAGAGTGGGAGGGTTGTCACCTGCAAGACAGGACCAGGAGAGTGGGGGGTAGTCACCTGCAAGACAGGACCAGGAGAGTGGGGGGTAGTCACCTGTAAGACAGGACCAGGAGAGTGGGGGGTTGTCACCTGTAAGACAGGACCAGGAGAGTGGGAGGTAGTCACCTGCAAGACAGGGCCAGGAGAGTGGGGGGTAGTCACCTGCAAGACAGGGCCAGGAGAGTGGGAGGGTCGTCACTCTGTATGAATGAACCTCAAGTGACGTTGAATGATGGCATCTGTGAACTGAAACCAGAATATTAGTAAGAATGATTTTCTTCTCATGAACAGAAAGAGGAGGTGACTGACTGGCGTAAGAACGTGGAGGCCATGTCCGGCATGGAGGGCCGGAAGAAGCTGTTTGACGCTGGACAGTAGATTTGTGTTCATGGACATGCTGAAATATGAATATTGTTGTTACTCCCCTTCTCAATGAACAGAGGCCTTGACATTGATATTGGAGCAGAGAGGTGAGGGAACAAGTGTTATTGCACACAGCTAGCAAGCCCACATAGTGTGTAGTGCAGGCTTTACTTGCATACAGTATCTCATTATTTAAAGGGTTGGTATTGCATATATATTTGCATAGATGAGTTGTGTTCTGCTTTTGTGTTAGACTGATGTTTTGGCACTTGGACTACTTTATAATATACTTATAAAGGAATCCTTGTCTACATTCTAACCACAAATAAGTGTATGTGTAATACTGCTTTATTGCTTTGTTCTTTTGTTCTTGAAATGCGTGGAAAAGGCTTCAAGTCCTGAAAATAAATACCTCTGATAAACATATGTTGTGTATTATTTTAAAACTCTGCTTGTTGTTGCTGTTGCTGTTGTTGTTGTTGTTGTTGTTGTTGTTGTTGTTATTGTTGTTTTTGTTGTTTTTGTTGTTGTTATTATTATTTATTTTTTCATTAGACTGGGATGCATCATCAGCCAGGTGATAATGATTGATCTATGACTTGTCAGTTGTCAACAGATAGCAGCTGAGAGCAAACTTGTTAAACGCTGATTGTAAATCAAGGAAGACATAACATTTACAATAAGAGCTGTTAACTTTCCAAAAATAATGCAGGTTGTAAGCGGGGTCAGGGCTGTCTGGAACAGCCAGAGCACACAGCCTGCCATAGCATCGCTGGCATTACTGAGGCGATCGGAGGAATAAATAATCGACTTTAGTTTCACAGTAATCCCAGATCTGTATCAGCGCCCAGATCTGATCAAACTGTTTCGAATCAATCTCTCCTTAGCTTTCTATGACCTTTCCTTTAGACTACACGAAGGCGTGAGTCTCTCACGAGTCTTGTGAGTGTCTGACCTCAAAACAAAGACCCAGAATGAACTCCGGGGGCGTCTCGGTTTACACAGCGTCAGGAATGACCAGCACCTGTCCTTGTTCTGGGTCCACTCCAACGTCACTCAAACGTAGTGGAATGGCTTTCTTTCTGTACTGGTTCATGTAAGGTGGCACTGGCAGTCCTTGGACCTGTGATGGATCAGGCAACACCACTTTGAACATGTCATGATGATCCAAATGGCTCCATTCAAATGAAGCAAGTAGACAATAAAGCAAGTCCTGAATCCAGAAGAAGACCTCCACAGGTACTGTATTGTCACAGTCAGTTATTTTGTTGTATGGAAGACATGTTTACACTCTCGAAAAACAAGTCATATGGTTTCAAATCAATGGAGAAAAGATGGACCTGCAATTCACAACAACAAGGCAAACACAATATTTTCTATTACAAGACTCAATAGAAACTCAAGACTGGGATTGCGGTGGGTATCTTTAGGGTGAGATAGCAGGTCAACAGTATATGCCAACATAGAAGTATTACACATCATCTGAAAGCTGGGAACCCAAAGAATTAAAATGAGATGCAGCTTTTAGCACTGTATGTCAAGTTTTTCTAGTCATACATCTGTAATTAATATTGTGTTTTATTAGGCTTTATTCAAATGTTGAAAGTTTAGAGTGTATTGCGCTTAGGATGAGGATGAGAATGATATGATGGCCATCCCCATGCTCAATTATGTCTCGTCTCAGACAGACAGACACTTCGTATTCTTATTATAAGATTTGGAGATTTCTGCAAGAATTGCATTTTTCTGCGACTGGGTGGCGAGCACTTCTGTTCTGGTAATTGCTCAGATGCCATACATCCATTGAGGTATCTAGTTTGTGGTTGTAAAGTTTCATGAGGCTGTGATTATCCTAGAGGTCACGATATGTAATATTATACAGTGAGATGAAGTTTAAAAAAATGGTCTCACTACAATGAAATGACATCATGACTAGCATCATCACATGTGGGCAAATTGAATCCTGTCCAAAGTCTGAGCTTTTCAGTCATACCCAATTTATGCTATAAGTTTTTTCCAGGTGAAAATAATACTTCTACAACAGCATGAGTGAATACTGGATTCTGATTGGCTAGCAACAGTGGTAAATAGGCCAACAATCTACAGTTCGGCTCCAACCGCAGTATCACTCCGCTCCCTGATGCTGACTCCGCTCCCTGTGCTGACTCCGCCCACTGTTAGCCTGTCAGTCTGCAAATCTCTAACAAGGAAATGGCCGATCTCTAACACAAGGAAATGTCCGATTTCGTGATTTGATTTACTGGGTGGATTGAGTTTTGAGCAGTGGTTAGATGAAGATGAAGGTGAAGTGAACAAAGAACGACATGGTGAAATTGGGGAGAGAGAACTGGCTGAGCTAGAGTTGTCACGAGTTCGGACTAGCGGGAGGTCGGACTAGCGGAAGGTCGGACTAGCGCCCGGACCCCGAACCTGGGACTG
This sequence comes from Poromitra crassiceps, assembly GCF_964638095.1. Classification (NCBI taxonomy): domain Eukaryota; kingdom Metazoa; phylum Chordata; class Actinopteri; order Beryciformes; family Melamphaidae; genus Poromitra; species Poromitra crassiceps. The sequence goes on from NC_139652.1 coordinate 11,594,914, forward strand.
TCAAACAAACAAACGCCCTCTGCCGTCACCAGATATCAACACACCACCACCAAAACGGGCTGCTTTAGATAACTGTTTAAATAACTGTACTTTTACAGGCAATGTATCAATAACTGTGAATCCCGTTAAGGAATAGGTTAGTTGTTTTCTGGCTCAAAGGCAACTAAATGTTTAGTGCAATCATTGATCTTGTGTATGGAACTATATTCTGTGGCGGAAGGATAAATGTATTCTGAAACCAGTAATGATTGTAAATAATGAATTGGATGTTACAATTGTGTATTTTTTATATTATTTGGTAGCTGTTGTAGAAAACAAATTTACCACTCGAGGTCGGGGTTTGTGGCCACATTTACCACTGGTACAGGGTTTATAGCACTCGGCACTCGGCCACAACCCTGTACCAGTGGTAAATGTGGCCACAACCCCCTCCCTCTCGTGGTAAATTTGTTAAATTTATACTGCATGCAAATGGTGGTCTCGACCTAGTTTCAAGATGAAGACCAGACACGCTGCCTCGCATCATAATGTAATCCTAGTGACCTCATCCTATGTAATCCTAGCGTGATGACAAGTGTAATCCCAGTGTGATGTCCGTGTGACGCACTTGCCTATATGACGCCGATAATGTCGTCAATGCCGAGGCTAGTGGCAGTATTTATAGCCATGCGTGTCATCGTCCTCTTTCCCTGATCTTCTGGTCGCTGTACCTGAGCTGATCGCATCCCATTCTCTGAAAGCTGTGTTTCGCCCCACCCACCTCCCCAGTCCACCACCAATGTCTTGACTCCTGAAAAATCTTGTTAACTCTACCCTCTGGTCTCTCATGATTGAAACACTTTTTTGCCCAACACTGCATGGGATTAGCCTAAACAAGTGGATATGTCTCTAAAGGGGAGACTCGTGGGTACCCATAGAGCTCATTCTCATCCAGATATCTTGAGGTGAGAGGTCAAGGGACCCCTTTGAAAGTGGCCATGTCAGTTTTCACTCGCCAAAATGTAGCCTAACTTTGGCGCGTGATTTAGCTGCCTTCCAGACAAGCCAGCGTGACAGCTTTAAAAATGAGCCCACAACACAACAGCCTCAGAGGGTGAAAAGACAGTCATGTCGGCTGAGGACGCCGGCGTCATCCTCTCAGAGGTGATGAGAGTGTTTCATCGGTGCTACTTTTAGATGATCTCTTGGATCTCTTGTTATAGACCATATTCAGACATGGACTGTGTTGTTTATTCTATAAATAACATTCTATAAATTCTATAAATAGCGACACAAAGAGTGAATACAAAAATACAGATACTGCCGTTTTCTCCAGGAATTTGCTATCTCTTGAATGAGTGTCAACAGGTTTGTTTTTGGCCACCCAAGTTTAGTGTATTGACACAAAGTGCCTCTTGGATGTTTGTTTTTGGCCACCCTCCATCTGACGCATTAAGAACTTTAAACTAATCTAAAGGAGCCTACAAGCCCTGATCCAATGTGAATGTGTACCACTGACCCAGGCGTCAACTCTTCAAACGCTCCCTGTCACTTCCACTAACAGCTGTTGTCAAAACCACGCAAGATGCCGTCGGAGTCCATGCTGTTTTATTGCCTCCTTTCCTGAATATGCAACAGTAAATACCACTCTTGGTGGATGGAGGGTGGCAGAGACACGAGGCTATTTTAGTTAGCCATTCACATGAGGCACAGAAACTATAAATCTGATTGATTTCCCCCTATCCTCTCTCAGCAAGTTGGTGCTCCCTCACACCCACACTTTTCTTCACTTTTAAGGTAGGTCTCAGCTGTTTGGCTTCATTAAGGTACAAAGTTGCTGATATTCTTACAATCTTGTGAGTGAGAGTAAATTTGGAATGTAGGTGTGTTGATCCTGTAAATAAGGAGTAACTTCAACGTCTCACTAGGTTATGTTCAAAATAACTAACAGCTGCCGGGTTACTGTAAAAACTGCTTTTCAAAGAGTAGTGTTTTGTCTTTGCTTAATTGTGTTTTATTGCAATACTGTGCTGCCTATGATTAACAGCCAGTTGAACCATGTCAACTTACATGCCGGCAGCGTATTTGCCCTTTAACCTTTCCGTCACCTATGCAGACACATTACAGTCAGTAATGTTGAGAAATGTATTGACTCAGCACTGGGAAACGTTATATATAATAAAAACACAAAACAAGTCTATTACATTTGCTTTTTAACTACTTAGAATTTCAGAAAGATGTATCCTGAATAAATGTTTGCTTATAATTTGTGTAAAATAGCAGAGCACAGAATTTTTTTTTAATTTCCGTTATAACAATAATGCTTTTGAATTTGTAATTCAGTTGTATTCATTTCATCTTATTTTGCTGAATTTACATTTGAATTTCTAGACGACTAAAAAGACAGCCTACAAAAGAATAAACAAATCAAATGAAATTTCTTTAGATCATGATGAGATATTGATAAGGATAATCACAACAAATATTACATTTGTATTTGACATTAAAGCTATTCCTTTGGCCCATATATCAACGTTATTCTTCATTTATGAGCAGCGACCTCTTTTGAACCTGCTGGACGTGGGGAACAGCAGCAGGGATCACTTTGTGTCGCGCGCTTTAACGGACCAATAAATGTTCTGAGTGGGTGAAATACTTTGGCCAGTGAGGCTGACACAGGCCATCAATCTTCAGCACACGTATAGCTCTATTGAGCAGGTGTTAAGGATGAAGGAAAGGCACCGTATCTGCAGTGAGGTGATGGTTACGTTTACTAAGGATTCTACTGCACAGACGTTTGGTTTCTCTCTGAAAAATGGCTGACAGTTTAGCTTGATGTTTTTTCCCCTCCACATTTCAGAGAGTGAATAGCAAAGACAATCATGGCGGACGGGGCGTGAGTATAATCACTTTTGGTTTAACTTCATGTGTCCATCGAAAAATATGTTTCAAAGTATTGCAAAACTATGACAAACATTAAATGTTAGACATTTTCTTCTACTTTCTCCCTCTTGTTAATGCAACAGAAAACACGCGGTGAGTTTCTATTATGTGATTTATTTGATAAGCCTTCTTTTTATGTTTCCGTTTGTCATTTAAGACTATAAGAAAACATGTATTCATTTTTTTCCTATACATTTTGAATTCTAGAAACCAAAATCAAAGATTTCCTCCTCTCGAAAGCTGGGGTTAAAGGTAGGTACATCCACATGTTAGAGAGTGCATGTTGTACATTGTTCAAAACAAAAAGATGAGTAAAGAACATTATCCAGCATATAGCATGAACAGGTGTTTACTTATTATTATTTTAGTATCATGTTATGTTATTTTATGTGATGTGTTGTGTTGTGTTGTGTTGTGTTGTGTTATGTCATGGTATGTTATGTTATGAATGGATGATATGTGTTGTTTTATGTGTTACACCGTATTATACATCATTTGTTCTCAAAGTGGGGTCCGGGGACCCCCAGGGGTCCTTGATGGGGTTTCCCAGCAAAAATGTGAATAATTTATTTTCACTATATTTCCACCCATAAGAAACACAATGACAGAATGGATGACTATTTTGGTCATGGGTTTCATACACTTTCTGTAATAAAACATCTAAAAGCAAATGTTATCAGATGGAGGTCCGTGGTCTAATTTGTGCCAGTTCAGGGGTCATTCACATGAAAATGTTTGAGAATGCCCCTTTTTTTTAGAGAAACATGTCCTGCTATGGAATCATTTGAACTGTGGACTTTGGGCAGAATTGCCCCAGTCTAACTGCTGTAAAAGTCATGCAGTTTTCAACAACATGACAATGTTAGTTTGATGCTCTCCTCAGATCAGACTCCTGAATGTCGCTGCTGACATGCTGATGGAGGAGATGAAAAACAAGGACCAGGAGAGAATAGACACTCTGGCCGAGAGAGTTGCTCCTCTCAGTCTGTCTGGTCTGTCTGTGCAGGACCTGCAGGTGCTTCATTCAAATCCCTTAAAACTTCTCTCACACACAGTTATACAGTATGTTATAGAGAGCTACTTTAGGCATACGCACCAGAGCCATTCGTCCGCCATTCTTTTTTCCATTCATAAAATACTTCATAGTTTTCCTTGGTCAAACCAAGCGATTCAGCTATATTTGGAATCATGAGATTTTTTTGGTCCGAGTGTTCTATGGTCTCTGGCAGACGAATAGCTATGGTGCGTATGCCTAAACCGGACTTTGGCACTCAATTTGAGTTTACACCATATTCTGTCACCACTAGAGGGCGTCTTTTACTCTTTCTACAGGATCTGTGCAAAGACTTGCACCATAAAATTGATGTGGTAGATGAGGAGCGGTATGACATCGGCATGAAGGTGACCAAAAATGACGTGGAGGTAAGCTGCTGCTGAAGAATAAATGTTTCCAAAATTGTACCCATTAATGATGAATAATTATACAGTCAAAACAGGATCACAATTCAAACACCAGAGCTAAAAGTGAGCCAACGCTGCCTCCAAGTGGCAAAACACAGAATCATGTTTTTGGAATAGCCTATCTGTATGTATTTTTCTATGGCAGTGCCAGTGGCTCCCAAACCTCTATTTGAGGCACAACTGCCATTCCATGTAGGCTATGCTATGCACCATGCACTGTGTTGCAGTACTCTGTGCTTTCTCCTCAATCGCTGCATGTTTCCTGTTCTTTTATCCACTGTATGGGCCTAAACATTTTAGAATAGAAGTGCAGTGTACAGTTGTCCACTACGGACACCTAAACAATTTCAGATAGAATTGGTGTAAGAACAAGTGGACACTTTAGGGCGAAATTGTGAATACTCGATGCGTTTAAGTAATAAACTGTCTCCTCTGATTCTTATCGTAGCCAATTTTAACCACGTTTCTTGAAGTCGCAACACTTCTACTCATGTAATTTCCTGCAAGAAAATGATGGCAATAGCGCGGCCCTATCTCCATCCTATCCCCCGTCTAGATCCGCGACCTGACACTGAAGATCACGGAGCTGCAGAGAAAGTTCAAGAAGCCGACCCTGAAGAGAGTGAAGATCTCAGCTGAAGCCTTGCTGAGCGTGCTGCTGGGCGGCAAGCACAAGGAGAACTTTGACTTCAAGGCCAACCTGAAGACGGTGAAGAAGGAGGAGGAGAAGGTAAGGCCGCCTTTGCTTCTGCTTAGCTTGTCCAAATGACTTCTTAAGGAACCTGAAACCTTAGAGAACACCCAGAATTCTGAATTTATTTCATTTATCTCGGCTGCATCTGTGATACTTCCTGCTGTTTCCAACAGAAGGAGGATGTGATCGACTGGCGTAAGAATGTGGAGGCCATGTCTGGTATGGAGGGCAGGAAGAAGCTGTTTGACGCCTAACAGTCATTTTAGTTTAAGGACCTCTTTTTGCTTTTCCATATTTTGTGTCATATATATACTGTTAGAATGTTGGAATTTCATATTATTAAACGCGCACGGCAAAAGTTTCAAATAATGAGGTAAAGTATGTGAACGTTATCCCCATTAATAGCAAAAATCATGGGATTTAGAGACTGCTCTGAACGAGAGGTTACGAGAGTTGAACGAGAACACAGGGTCTAGGAGGTGATGTCAGATAGGGCCTGATTGTGTGCGGACTTTATTTTCTTCTCTTAAGTTGATCTTGTATTTGTCCTGCTGCACCTGACCTGCTGAGCTGATGTGCGCGCACTACTTCCTTCTTCAGCTAGGGCCTGCTGATTACCTTATATGGTTATTGCTCCAGTCCCCAGCACTGTTCAAACCATACCCAACCAATGTAGCCTTGAGTGTGCGATGTCACAATTCACTCGACCAGACTTTACAGGCTGCACTTTTGACTAAATTTACACTTTTTAAATCTGTCACAGTTCACATATCTTTAACGCTACATACTTATACATCAAAGCCTTAAGCTACTTCTGCTCTCACTCACAATGTCCAATATAAGGGATGTGATGTATAGTTTTTGAATTAGAGTTCCACTCTTTCAGAGTAGTTTTCTGCTGTCAGAGACGGGAGCTAAAACAGAGCATTTCATACAGAGGCTGAACGCAGTCGCAGGCGCTGCATAAACGGACAATACAAGGTAAATGAGGAGTTCTTTGAACTGTGAATCATGCAAAAATACTCTAGTGGAGTCCCAGAATAAAGTAATAATAAAATATAACTGGAAATTAGCATAATAGGTCCCCTTTAAGCTGCATCTGTGTCTTTAACATCACTACATCCTACCTATTATAGGCTATAATGACTCTGTATAATGAATACAATATAAGTATACAAGTATAATGAACTGTCAGATAGCCTATTTTATGTAAAGAGGGACTGAAGGCATCAAATATTTTTTATATATATAAAATACACTTTTTCAATCATTTTATTGCATAATAGCTGTACTATGTTGATAGAACATTAACTTGAACTTTTTTTAACTGCTCTATTTTGCTGTGTATTAGTGAAGTGTTAGGAACAAAGCAATGGTTAAAGACTGACTTTAAAGACTTGTGGTCCCAGTGTTTCCAGTGAAGCGCCTCGTCTCACTGACACTTCTCTTCCTCGCCTTGTGATGGCAGCATTGGCTTTCAAACAAAGTCTACTCAGACCATCAAGTGTTGGACCATCAAGTTGAATATGTTGAAACTGTGTTTGTCCATCATCAAAACTAGAGTACTTTATTTATCACCAGGATGGGAGGGGGGATTCTGGTGTTGCAGCAGCAGTCTACTACAACTACTATGTGTTTGATGTAAGAAACTGTCTCCTAATCTGTCAGGCATATTGGATATTCAAAAGATATTCAATCTGCTAAAAGTTAAAGAGAATGATATAACGTATTGTTGTTTTTTTTGTCAAATGACTGCAATGGGATATCTAATGTATATCTAAATATTCATAATTAGTGTGTGTAATATTCAATGTTGCAACACAACAAATTGTGATATCAATAAAACAAAAATTCTGGCATTGTCTTCCTCCACTGTGTAATCCATGCACGCGCACGTGCACGCACTCACACGTGCGCGCGCGCGCACACACACACACACACACACACACACACACACACACACACACACACACACACACACACACACACACACACACACACACACACACACAATTGGACACTTACAGACTTAGCCCTGTGCTCCTCGGTGAGGAGGCGGAGGAGTTAAGACAGCATCACAGGTGAACAGTCACACGGCAAGAACGTTCACACGTAAGAGCAGGAATGTTGCGGACAGAGCAGCTATTTTAGTGAGCCACTCACATGGGCGCCGGAATCTATATATCCACCCCGGTTTATGTCCTTCTGCTCTCACAAAGACTGCCTGTGACTATTTGTGACCTACTGTATATAAGGTAAGGACTTTTATTTTGAAATAATTCAGGGGGGATGCAGAAGTGGATGAAATAAAAAAATGAAGATCAATATATATATTTTTTAAACACACACACAAGATTGTTCTGTCCTCAAAAGCAAAGCTTTTGTGTAAGCATTAGTAGAAAGTAGATAGGAAGATTACTCGTAAGTCTAAGAGTAACCCATAATGCGCTTTACTTTTGTAAAAGCAATGATTACATAAAACGTCTTTTTTCTTCTTCTTTGTGGTCCAAATGGGGGATATCTCGTTTTGGAATGGAACCTCTTCAAATGTGATTAAGCCAGGGGATTTTTCCCCTTCTGTTTGGCGAGCGGCTGGCTGCATCTGATCGTGTCCAGAAGAGTCCAAGTTGAAGTTATAAATAACACGACGCATTGTGTGTTTGATTTATGTGTTTTGCTTTGCATAGGAATCAGTTGGATGGCATTTTCATTGCTTATCATTTCTCAGTGCCATAGAGACTACTAATGATCTGGCATCATGTTAAAGCATTCCCTGCGGGTTATTTTTGAAACCCATAAAAAGGCATTATCAACTATTTTGAAATCCGGTTATTTTGGCTCTATAGTTCTAAATTACTTGTTAGATAACTTCTTACATAACTGTGACTATTTGGGGTTTTGTTTTAGAGTTTGCTTGTTGTTGTTTTTTCAGTCCTTATGTTATGACCTTAAGATGATGTCGTCCATATTGCCCCCCTGCTATGGAACAAGCAATGTTGTGTGGGGTTTCTAAACGCCCCAAAATGATCAAAAGAAGCTGACAAGTGATTTGACCAGTGCTTAAATATAGTTACACATTTTCTTCTTCATAGTAAATGGACAGGGACAAGTACTCTGCAATAAAATAAGCGCTTTTTTGTTGTTGCATTGTTAGACTTGACAGGAGACACACAGAACTGCAACCATGTCTGAAGCGTAAGTATCCATGTCTCATTCCTTTCGTCGCAACATAACTCTTGTATTGCCACATGCTAACCTACCAAAACGACAAATTCATGTGTAGAACAAACACATAATAAAATGCCCTTTTTCTCTCTTTATGACTTGTGGATGCCTCTTTCCTGATTGGACAGACCTCCGGTAAGTTGATTATCCTATCAAAGATGGAATAAATCACTGTCACAATAATATCGGACCCATCTGTTGTGAGACTTGAAAGTAATTGTGTTGAAGCATGATGAGGTATTCTATATTCCAAAGAACATGATCATTATAATCCAAATAATAGAATAATGTAGATCATGTTTGCATCTCTTAATGATTAAAGGTGAAGTTGGAGTTGAATTCTGGCTTGACACAAAGTAAATGAATTCAATATCTTATTAGTATGAACAATAATAACAGAAGAAAATACGGTTGTCAATTAAACTGTGAGGGTGTAAAAATCAACACTCAGTGTGCATGTTCACATCCATCAGAGTGGATTTAACTCCGCCCTAGAGCTAAATCTCAAGACTCAAGTCTTGTCAACGCCACAATGAAAAGTCAATACTTGTTATCTCGGGGGGAAATTTGATGTGTATTGTTATACGTTTGAAATGCCTCCAGAAAAATTTGTGTATATCTTCTTTTGCAGAAACCAAAGCCAAAAATCTCTGCATCTCGCAGACTGTACTTGAAGGTATTGTGTGTGTGTGTGTGTGTGTGTGTGTGTGTGTGTGTGTGTGCCCGTGCGTGCGTGCGTGTGTGCGTGCGTGTGTGCGTGCATAAGAAGAATGGTATAAGAATGATTAATAAACCAGTCATCTGGAGTTAATTTGACACTTTCTAAGCAGCACTGCAAACCACAATGTCCAATGGCTGTCCAAGTCTGACTTTGCCCAATGTGCTGTGTGCCAGACCAAGCTGCTGAAGAAGGCCATGGCGATGCTGGAGAACGACAAGCAGGGGAAAAGAGAAGAACGAGAGAGAACCCTTTCTGAGAGAGTCCCACCCCTCGAGATCTCCGGCCTGTCTGTGCAGGAACTACAGGTAGACTACAGCTTTCAGCCCCACCACCAATCATCTAATTCTAAACTCATCTGAGAAGACTTTCGTCACACTTTGTTTTATTACAGAAAGTGTATGAAACCCGTGACCAAAATAGTCGAACATTCTGTCATTTGTGTTACTTATGGTTGGAATTCTAGTGAAAATAAAGTATTACGGTTTTTGCTGGGCAGCCCCTGGAACCCCCACGATGACCGCTGGGGGCCCCCCGGACCCCACTTTGAGAAGCAGTGATGTAGACTATCTTACTTATTCTAGGTTAAAGAGAGAAGAGTAAACCGATGCTAGTTTGGCAGGTCATGGAAAATCACTCCAAACAGCCAATTTAGGTCATCTCCTCTCTCTAAGTAAAATGGTGTGGTTTGTCTTTAGACCTCCTGGGCCAAGCAGAACCATCATGAGGGCCGGTTCTGGCCAACCAGGCCTCATAATGCCCGGGTCTGATGTAGAGTGTACTGTACCGCTGGTCAAGTTTTAGAGTAAATCAACGTTAAGGCCAGAAATTCTACACCACAAAGGAAAAACAGTTAGTTCTAGTTATTCAGACAATGTTGCATGTATTTACATAGAGTGATATTTATGGAATATTCTACAAAGAACTCCATCTGTCCATTATGTCTCTTTGCACTGTATCTAAAGTGCTGTTGTCCTTGCCTCCTGTGTGTCAGTCTGTCCTGTGCAACACTGTAAGGTACCAGTATGTTTCTAGACCAGTAAAACAAATACCTGCACTTGGAAATTAAATTAAAATGTTCTTTCCCCACAGGATCTTTGCAAAGAGCTACACCAGAAAATTGATGTTGTTGATGAAAATCGCTATGACATTGCTTCAAAAGTGTCCAAATGCGACAGTGAGGTAAATAATACCCATTTAAGATATGTCACTTTTTTACATCAAACTGAGCATCGTAAACATCCAGGATGCGTCTATTGTGTTGGAAAATAGATCCAGGACCTGTCCCAGAAGATCTTTGAGTTGAAGGGCAAGATGAAGCGACCAAACCTGAAGCGGGTGCGGGTGTCTGCTGACGCCATGCTGGGCGCTCTGCTGGGAGCCAAGGTCAAAGAGTCTGTGGACTTCAAGGCAAACCTCAAGACTGTGAAGAAGGAGGACGAGAAGGTAAGGACCATATAGACTTCAACATGAATCTCTAAATGTATCCACTGTATCCACTGGTAAGGTGGTTTTGAAAGTTGTCCAATACATCTGAAACGACTTACTCATCGTTACACATTTGTTGCAGTGTACAAACTGATTAGAGGTAGACATTTTCTTAGCAAAATCGGTTGATTTGCATTTTTGCCCCACAGAAAGAGGAGGTGACTGACTGGCGTAAGAACGTGGACGCCATGTCGGGTATGGAGGGCAGGAAGAAGCTGTTTGATGGTGCCCCTGGGCAGTAGATTGGTGGTGAATGTACAGTACTCTGAAGATGTTTGCTGCTGGATACGAGGTGTAACCACTGGATCATGAGACTTTACCTCATTACAATCTAAACGAAGACCAGTTTAACAAGTCACTTGAATTGTTTCATGTTACATACTGTGATAACTTGACATATTATCTTAATGAAACTTCTCTGGGAATACATGTAGGGTTTTCATAATAGGCTATGTTATGAAAGACGTATGTATTTGATGTATATGGGTTCATGAACACAGCAGCATTACTGGCTGGCTGTGTAGCTCAGCTGCGATGTTGTTACATGTACTTGCTTGCTTTCATTTTACTTTGCTTAAATGGCATTTGAAGGAAATCCAAATGGGCAACTTTGACAACGACAGATTTGAATTTGTTCGAATTTGAGTTTGTGATCAAGAAAGTTCTGCCTTCATCATTGCATTCAAATGCTGCCTCTCCATCGTGGCCTTTGAGAACAAGATAACGTGTGTTTTCAATAAGTGATTTAGCCTGTTTGCTGTTACTGATAGAGAGTGAATACACATTCCAGCTGCAGCTATTGTTGGGGGTTGGTTGACTATTCAGAGTCATGTCATGCTGGAAAATGAATGTTGAACAAAAGGGAAACATCACACTAAGAAGACGTAATGTGGCTTGCACTGAAAGGTTATGTCACCTGGACCTGTGTGTGTGTACATGTGTGTGTGTGTGTGTGTGTGTGTGTGTGTGTGAGAGAGAGAGAGAGAGAGAGAGAGAGAGAGAGAGAGAGAGAGAGAGAGAGAGAGAGAGAGAGAGGGGGAGAGCCAACAATCCAACTGAATCCGGATTTAATGCGGCCACTGGGGCATTATGCAAACCACACCTGTCTGTCCTGTGACATGTCAAATCCTTGTGTCATTATCACATAATATTAAAACTAAAATGTTTCATCTTTAAACATGGCTAATTTTGAATATTTTGATGTGGCGCTATCCCCAATCCCATGCTACATCCTCTACACCTATGATTATTTGATTGACATTTTGCGTTCCCCCCACACCTGCATTTGTATGCAAATTGAAACAAAATCTTACGAACACTGTCTTGTCAGGTGACGTTCCTCGGGCAAAGTCGGCTCAAACTGGAAACTGGCTTTAATGGTGACTTTCTGTGGAAAGAAAGGAGGAAACATGAAAAAGGCAAGTCGAAAATAAACTAAGCTTAATCAGTTAACCTGCTACAAAACATCACCAGATACTTCTCTCTGAGCCATGCCACGCCCCCTCCATCATCCACACTGACGCCGTCACCGCTCCTGATAAGGGCATAACATGGGACAACGGTACCGCCCCTTGCGTGATGATCGCCGTTTTGATTGGACGAGCGAAACGTCAATCAGTCCACCGTTATGGAAACCGATGGACAGGCATAACGGTCAACATTCACGATTGAACTAGCTACATTTAGCCCGGGACTTCAAACGGTAAGACAATATATTTTCACATTATTCTGATTTTTGTTGCTGTTGCTGCAAGTATGCCTGTGGCTGTACGTTCTGTGCCTTATATTCGGTGTTTGTCTCGCAATGCAATGTCAATACGACCACTTGTAACATTGATTTAGGCTACTGTAGCCTACACATTGCAATGCATACATGCATACATCCTTTCAGTGATTCAGTCAGTTCGCTGACTAGCTAACAAGCTATTCATCAGTATGCATTCATTGTTTATAACGTTATACCGTTAGGTATTATTTAGCTTGTCTTAACCCTTATTCACAAGGATGAATGGAGTGCTGTGGTTATCTACTTCTAGCCTGTCACTTGCCTGCTAACATTACAGGCAACCCCTAACCTTTTGCTCCTGAACTTGCAGTAGATCAGATAGACAGATTTGCTAGTTGCTACTAAGGCTAATACATTGAGAACTAATAACTAGTTATATCCCAAGAAGAGTGAGATTTCTAGGGTGGAGATCTCATTCCACGTGATCCACATCAGTGGGTATATGACAATTGTGGGGCATGACATGACATCATCAGTGGTTATTATGACATCATCCTAACATTGCTCAGTGTTTTCCAGTTGGCCCCAATTACTAATGTGCAATGGCAGGAACCAGAATCCGGTTACCGGATACGTGTGCGCCAGAAAAATCTTCCGTGTAGCTAACATTAGTTAGCTAGAGCCTGATAGCACGAGGTGACTAAAAAGTGACATAATACATAAATGTTTTAAAACAAAACGTTGATGCAAAATATGGCATCACTGCCATGGCGACTAGTTAGCCTACACAACTTGAATCGGCGTTTCAACGGGAGAACGATATAAATGTGGCACGTATCCATCCGGTTTAGATGTTTCGGTTCCGGTGTCTAGGGCAGAAAGAGGAAAGAGGTGTAATTCACAAGTAATGGGTGCCAGGCTCTTCTCCTCGGGAAGAGCCTGGTGACGCAAAGTTACCTTGCCCCCGCTGCCCACTGACCTCGTCTCTGTCAGGGATTGGCTATTAAGTGCTGTGTTCGTTAATAACTCGGAGGTCGCAAATTGCCACTTGCTACTAGCAAAAATCAAATAAAACGCCACTTTAACTCTGAGTTCTTACTCGCAAACTCCGGTTTGATTTCTCAACCCCTAGTTTCTCCCAGCACGTCATTTGACGTTAAAACGCATGTAGGCCCGAGATGACATGTTTTCCACTTGCCACTTGCCAGCTCCGGGCCATACATGAACGCAGCAGCATTAGAACTCATACCAGGCCCTCATAAGGCCTCAGGTGACATCATCACTGATGACATCACTCACTGATGACATCACAATTCGTTGAATGACATCACTGACGACATCATCACTCGACGACATCACAATTGCTCGAGTGACATCACGGATGACATCATCGGTGATGATGTCACATCGAATGGCTCTGTGAGTGTCAATGTTTATCAAGCTGATTTCTTTCACTGAATGTGTGCAGGCTTCTGCCGCTGGTGCTTCGGATGTCCAAACACAGACTCTTTCTGCTGAGGCATGGGGAGGGAGCGTGGAACAAGGAGAACCGCTTCTGCAGCTGGGTGGACCAGAAGCTGAGCGAGGCCGGCGTGACGGAGGCCCAGGCGTGCGGCCGGCTGCTGAAGGAGCAGGGCTACAAGTTCGACATGGTGTTCACCTCCATCCTGAGCCGCTCCATCCACACGGCCTGGCTGGTCCTGGAGGCCATGGGCCAGGAGTGGGTCCCCGTGGTCAAGTCCTGGAGGCTGAACGAGCGCCACTACGGCGCCCTGATCGGCCTCAACCGGGCGGAGATGGCCCTCAACCACGGCGAGGAGCAGGTGAAGGTCTGGAGGCGGAGCTACGACGTGACTCCGCCGTCGATGGACGAATCCCACCCGTACTTCCTGGAGATCTACAACGACCGGCGGTACGCCACCTGCGACGTGCCGCGGGAAAACCTCCCCCGAGCGGAGAGCCTGAAGCAGGTTCTGGACAGACTGCTGCCATACTGGGACAGCACCGTGGTGCCAGAGATAAAGGCTGGTAGGACTGTTCTCATTTCTGCCCATGGAAACAGCTGCAGGGCCCTGCTGAAGCACCTGGAAGGTATGTATGTTCCTGACTGACCCCACACCTTTTATCAACGCTCTCTATGGGCTTGTCCTGTCAGCTTTTGTCTGTGTGGGTGTCATACTGTATGGCTAATGTATGTATGGCTTGCATGCTTTCATTTGGATTAACAACAGCTCCTGGACCAGGGGTGCCCAAATTATTTCCCATGAAGGGCCAAAACTCAATCTGGGTGGAGGGCCGAGGGCCAAAAATAAACGTTGTGGAAGAAAATTTACATTCTAAATCTAAAATAACATTTCTATATAATAATCTACTTTTTTATCTGTTTGGTAATTGTAATAATTTGCAATTGGTTATATATATTTAAAAAAAACATCTGCATTTGTGGGGAGCTTAAACATTTAATCGGTAAACACCCAGTTAAAAACAGTTGTATTTTCCACCTTTGTAATCAAGAGAGAAATTTGACTTAATTCACAACTTGAAAAATCCTCAAGGTACTTTGAAAATCAGTTTCGTAGTGGCGACGTATATTGTACTCTTTCAAAACTGTCTGCAAATGAGACAAACCGCTGTTGAATTAACTTCGCCCCAAACTTGGCCCGCGGGCCCCAAATTGGTCACCACTGTCCTGGACCCTGTTTACAGCAGTGTGGAAGGAGGACATAGAGTATTTCAGATCCAGAAATGGAACATTGAACCTGTGCAAAAAGGTCAATGAGGTTATGTTTCATTTGGTTGAGGGCTATGAAATCCACTTTGACCTTTCAGCGCTCTCAGAGGCTTTGGGGACTCCATGCATCACTGGTCACTCATTAGTCTCAATGTGAGACTCAGCCTGCTTCTGAGTCTCAGACAAGCACCCGCAAACTCCACCGCGGGCTGCCTTTCAAACTTACTCTTCCATACACGTCCAAGTCACAAACAAACAGTACTTGCCTTAAAGCCATCCATGGTTGTTGTGCGTTAAAAACAGGCTATTTGTGTTCTTGAAAGTTGCGTAGGTTTCAATACCGAAGGGTTTTTGTCATGTCAGCACCTGTCTCTGACTGTTTTTTCAATTGAAAGTGGTTCTTCCAACAGAACAGAACAGAAATGACAGGCACGGACAGGACAAAAAAAACCTTTGTATTGAAAACTACACAAAATTAAAGAACACAAATAGCCTCTGTTTTGACAGATGACAACAACCGTGGCTCTAAGGCAAGTAGTGTTGTTTTTTTGTGTGATATGGAAATGAGCCTGCAGTGTACGGGAGCTTGTCTGAGACTCAGCATGAGAAGCAGGCTGAGTCTCATGTTGAAGCTAGCTCACTCAATGACTTTATTTCTAGGCTGTTACGTATCATTATGCAGCACATGATTTACACAGGCAGGGAATGTATTGGGCATTGTCATACATTTATTTATAGCCTTATAGACTATAGATGGTTTTCACCAGAGCGCAACCACACAGCACTTCCTTTTTCTCAGCATTCGGCAAACTGCAGAAATATTCACTCGACATCGTTACTTTTGTTTTCGCCGCTCAGCTGTATAGACGGTTTTCACAGAATGGTCAGTCCTGCACTTGAATGTTTTTTTTTCTTTTATGTCCATAGCAAACACTGCAACAGGAAGTGAGCGGGGGTTCAATTTAGAATGTTTTTGTTGTCAAGTTAAAACCGTCTATAAAGCTATAAATAAATGTATGACAATAAGTACCGGTATGTATGACTATAAGTTAGTCCTATCATGACATTTTTCATGTAGGTGAAAGCATGTTATTTGAACAGCACCGTGTAGTACTGCAAACTGCAAAACTTTGACTTGTTTCTTCTACAAACTGTCTTCAGGATGGTTGCTCCTTTGTTATACTCGGCTGCAGACCCGAATTATAAACCGGAAACTGGAGTACGTTATAAAAGTTATAAATATAGTCACGTTATAAACAACTAACCAACGCTGGGGGTCCGTATGGAAACAGTGTTACTCGAAATGGTTAAAAGTTAAATGAATTTGGTCATTCAGTGGCGTTTTACTGCCATGTAACGTAACTATTACGCTAGCCGCTAGCATTAGCCACAGTAGCCGACTACCCACAATGCATTACGTTATCCCAGCACCCGAACGACACGGCTGTAGAGCAGAATGGCTCTGCTGTAATAGTGTAGTAGCCGTACTGTACCGCACTGTAGATGCTACCATTATGTATGACTAATGTTCAATAGTATGTTTAATTAGGTATACGCTATTTGCACCTAACAGAATGTTATTATGTTTAATTATGTTTAAAGTATGTTCATGCCATTTGCACTATGGGCAGTGAATACGCCACTGTCTGTGGCGTGTCTTACTGCTTTATTGCTTGTTGCCTCTTGTTTTTTATTTATATATCTTTTATTTTTTGCACTATGTTGTAACGGAGCCTACAGCACAATAATTTCACACGTGATACTTGTACTACAGAGTGACAATAAAAATCTTGAATCTTGAATCTTGAATTTCAGGTGAACTATCCCTTTAAACACTACTACCGTATGCTTATTCCAACAGGTATATCGGATGCGGACATAGCCGGCGTCACTTTGCCCACGGGGATTCCCGTTTTGCTCGAGCTGGACGAAAACCTTCGGCCCGTGAAACCTCGGCAGCTGTTGGGAGACCAGGTGCAAATTCAGGCAGCCATTAAGAAGGTGGAGGACCAGGGGAAGGCCCGGCCATCGACCTGAACGCAGGCTAGCTGGCCGTAAGGCTTACAATAGATCTGTTCCGGTTGCCTGCACGCCATTTTGATTAGGTCCAGCAAAACCAGACTCTTCAAGACACTTACAAATACACGAATTAATCATAACAACAGGTTGTGTTAGTGATCGGAGTCTTACAGTGAAGTTACTGTATTCAAGATGTGGGTGGCATCATAAACTGTACAGTCAATGGGTGGCACCTGGTCCAACAGGTGAAAAAAGAACTGAAGCGTCTTGTACTGTGAGTGTCTCAGCACTGTGAGTTTCCAGCACTGTGTGTTATGTGTAAGCACTGAGGGAGTGTTTGGTTTTAACCAGATATTGAAGCTAAATTATGCTGCCTGTACGGATAACCTACCTGTGTAGATCACTCATCATGTGATGTGAGTGATATTAAAAAAATATTTAAAATATATTTAAAGTGTAGCTCACCGTTACATTGATGCACTTTGGAATATTTGTGCATTAAAACATGTGCCTTCAGTATTCATTGGGTTAGTGCTCAAATTCAGCTTCTCAGTATTTAAACGCTTCTTACGAGTAGAGTACCAAACAGGTTTTGTGGCTATTTTTGAAAAGCACTTCACTAACGGATACCTCATGGAAATTGGTTTGCCAGGTCATTCATTCCAGGAACAGGAGTTAATTGTGAGCCACAGAAATGCTGTAAACACTAGCACTGAAATCCTTTCCTTTTGTGAGTTTCCCCTCAATCTCCTACTTGGTGAGATTTTCCCCCCATTATGAGATAAGCGATCTATAAGACGGCTTAGTTTAAACAGGCTTGTTTATACAACCATGCCTACAAACATTGATACGATAATTGGGCTTGGGAATCAATCCCAGAATGCAATGCAAATCAATCCCAGAATGCATTTTGGGATTGTCTTCCACCACATTGGTTGATTTACAACCGTTACTCATTCATAATATTGGCTACACGAGGACGCTACCAGCTGGCATTTTTGCCCTGTGTTCAAGCTCCACCCCCTCTCCACGGCGAGACCCATTATTGCAGCCTTTCACAAAATTTGGTCACCCCACCCGCCAATAAAAAGATGCAAACGCAAAAAAAAATTCTTGAACGCAAAGAAAACACCAGAGCAGACACTGCGTGACACCAACTAAAATGGCGACAGAAACTTCACGTCACATTCCCAAGCCCAATTGGCTCAGGCTTTGCACTTTTGGGGATGTGCGGACTTTTGTGGCATTTGGAATCATCCCCTTGCTAATTAAATGCAACAACTATGAATGGTAAATAAAACTATTTTGAATCAACAAAACTAGAGTTTTAACTGTTGGAAAAACCCAGAAGAACTATGTTGATTTTCACCTTCAATTATAGACCATAACCATCCTTGTGTATGTCGCTTTACTGTTGCTTATGCACTGTTAATAACATGAGTGAACATGTTAAACACTCCTCACTTTATGTCTTACTTTTCATTTTGTTTTACCGTGCCATTTGAGGCAGGCTACTGTATCGTACGTCGTATTGTGTCTTGTTTATAGACGAGCACTGTGCACCATTTGTGTCTCTTGTATTGACCTATTTGGTGATTGTCTCTTGTCTGTTTTTTGTACACTGGTCCTTTAGGTCAAAATGGGAATACAAATAACTTAAGAACATTAATTTATAGAGAAATGGTAGAGAACACTGTTATATTGTGTCAGAGACGATAGAGTGTCAATGCACTTGATTCTCTTCACCTCATCATAAGATACTGTAGTTTTGCCTGATGAAATAAAAGGGAATTCAAATCTCAAGTTCTTGCTTTTTGTCTTGTGGTCCTTGTTGAACTGAGCTCAGAGGGCTCATCTCGCTGTTATGCCAGATTGATAGAGTTGGCTGTAAAAGTCCTTGACTGAGCAATAGCAACAACAAGTAATGAACATAAGCTGCTGTTTGAGAAGGTCAGACGTGAATCCAATTTGGAATCTGGTTGATTGAGCCCACTGGAAGCGATACACAATCGAGTCTGCTTAGTTACCACAGATGGCTCCTTCATTTCTCAGCTATTCCTGTCATTTGCCCAAACCAACGGGACTCAAGGCTGCCAACGACAAACCCTCTGGCAGGATGGAAAGGCTCCATAAAGGCTAATCCATAAAGGACCACGGTGATCAACATTATTCTTCATTCGCACCTATGTGGCATTATAGCCTAATGATCCCATTATATTGGTAGATAAGCTATAATGCTGTTTTGTTTAAGTTAAATGATCAAAGTTATCCTTTATTTATCCCCATTGGGAAATTCGTCCTCTGCATTTGATCCATCCTCTACTAGGAACCTTCCTATAGAACTATAGGAGCAGTGGGGCAGCTGCAGTGCAGCGCCCGGGGACCAACTCCAGTTCTTTTCGCCAGTGCCTTTGGTCAGGGGCACTGACAGCAGTGTTAACCCTAACATACATGTATTTGATGGTGGGAGGAAACCGGAGCACCCAGAGGAAATGCACACACACGAACACGGGGAGAACATGCAAACTCAAAAAGTGGAGCACACACACATCCACTCTTCAGTAGTAGGTGCAGGACAAACTAATCAGTAACAAGTAAAAAACAACTAGAGTCCACACACTACTGTGTTTCGGTCATGGCGACCTCCATCAGTACAGTAGAACATGCAAACTCCACACAGAAAAGCCCTGGAATGGACCGAGGTTCGAACCCGGGACCTGCTTGCTCAGAGGCAACAGTGCTAACCACTAAGCCACTGTGCCGCACGTCATCTGACAATGTTTTGAGCAGTTAGTCTACATCAATGCATGTTTTATACGGTACCTTTGTATATAGTGTGCCAGCAATTGTTTTTGATAGGAGTCATACTAATATAAAATGCCACAGTCCTCTATTGTGAGAGCCAGATCATGGTTAGTTTACTGTATCAAAGGTTTGTCCAGATTTTAACTGAGAAAAGCTCTTGTTCTGCATCATCCAGCCAGACATGTGCTTTCACCCAGCCAGCCACATCTCTGTGACATCACTTCTGAGCATACTTTTTCTGTCACCAAACCTGCATACCAGCAAGATGATGATGCCTGACAAGGGACTTCAACTTGTTCTTGAGTACTTTGTCGAGACTAAACAGTCTTTTTGTCACTGTTTTGATTCAATAGCATGAAGAGAAAAATAACAATAGGGCCTACAAAAGATTGTAGACAAACAAAAAAGAATCATATTGGGAAAGTGTTCAAATGTATGCTTTTGATGTAGAAAAATTCAGTTATTCTGGGAAGAGGTAAGAAGTATGATCGAGGAGATTATTTCAAAACCAGTTTTTTTGGAACCCAAGCATTTTCTGCTAGGTTTATACCCAGAGAATCACAGTTATAGTAAAAGTGAAATGAAATTTATAGATCTCGGTTTGCTCATGCTAAAAAATGTATTGCATTGTTGTGGAAAATGGTTCACAGACCAAGCTCAACTCAATGGATTAGATAGATGCTGTCAAACCTTCCACTTGAAAAAATTACTTAGGCCTACATATTGAAAGCTAAACAACATATATTTGAAGATATTTGGATGCCATTCATTAGTTATGTTGGTAATTTAAATTTAGCAGATGATCAAGCATAATTAGGTTTTGTGATGGCAGTGCAGTTCCTGAAGCTACAATGTCTTTTTGATACATTGTTTTTATTTATTTTCTTTACTTGTATGACGTTTAATTAAAAAAATTATATGGTTTAAGATTATATGTACAAATTGGAGGAGCAGAGGTGTGGGTGTTGCTGTTTTGTTGTTGGTGCTGTTTTGTCTATGTATTGTAAAGATAACAAATTGTAAATAAAAACACTTTGAAAAAAAAATATATATATGCTTTTTGTCCCCTTCAATCAAAGGCCCAGTCTTATATAACATTCACCAGTTTGGTACTAATGAATGTCAGAGAGGGCAATCAGCATCAGTCCAATGTAAACAGTCGTGAGTGAGTT
Source organism: Poromitra crassiceps (assembly GCF_964638095.1). Lineage (NCBI taxonomy): Eukaryota > Metazoa > Chordata > Actinopteri > Beryciformes > Melamphaidae > Poromitra > Poromitra crassiceps. The sequence goes on from NC_139652.1 coordinate 11,615,875, forward strand.
ACAGGAGGAGCTCCGCTGCTGCTTATAAACCTCCAGCCTCCCTCTCTCTCTCTGCTCTGCTGACTTCCAGCAACAAGCCTGCTGCGTCACCTCTCTCTGCCGGACTGCCTGGTAAGTTTTGATCACCCCTGATGCTGTTATGCTTACAGACCATGCAAATAAAACCTGGCTAAACCTGGGTTTTCAATGCCTTTGTTTTTACCTGTGTGCTTTAAAATCCGTAGACTGGCATTTTTTAACGAGTAGCCTAGCATGTTTCTGTGGCACCTGTTAGCAAGTTAGCAAGTAGGTGTGTCGCTCATTAATGGGATTAACAATTTACATTTCTCAATTCCTTCCATGAAAGCATGCCGAAATGAATGAGCGAAATGAAGAGCTACTTGTTCATCACACTATTCCTACTAGTAACACAGCTGTCCAAAAAGATTATTATGCTAGTTTAATTAGAATTGACAGGTTGAAAGTTTGAAACCATTGAAGATGGTTGAAACACACTTAAAAAGGAAAACCGATTTTTGTAACTGTGAGACCAGCTGTGTCAAATTTGACAGATAGCCCCGAAATACTTCTTTGGAGATAGAAAGCCAGCATTATGTTTGTTTGATTGTCGTATGATATGAAGATGGGAACACTAATTAAAGTAATTGTGCGCAGTGTTGACATGTTGAGAGGGACTGATGTGAAGACAGAACAGCTCACAGCTGGGCCAACTGACAGCTGCTTCTCCTTGACATGAGAAGGAAAGCTTAGGTTTCCACACTGAACAAAAGCAAGGAATTCATTGACTTTAGAATTTTTCGTTCACTGTGGATGGATTCCACACCCATCCATTCAAATAATTGTCCCTGGGAAACCTTGACATTTGGTCAGTAAGTAAGGGACATTTAGTTTGACTTTGAATACCAATTTTGTCTCCAAAAGTATTGTTAGCTATAACAAATATGTTGCTGAATATGTTTCTTTATAATGTTCCTGCTATTATGTTGAGTTAGGCCTACTTAGTGAACTCCTCCTTCAGAGATAACGGGAAAGGTGAATGAAAAACTAGCCTGGAGGGGGTCAGATGTAGAAGAAATATAAGCTTGGCTGTGTTTCAGCATTCTTCTGTTCAGAGGCTTAAATAATTGGAAGCTGCTGTATCCAACACCACACCAAGCTGCATAAATATCACATGGAGGACATCACAAAGATAGATGGGACCTGTTCCGCTCTAACAGGGCGAATGGCAAAGTTCTCCTTCCCTAATCATGAAGCAATTGTACACTGAGATACGTGGGGGTTTTGTTGATGTAGACTTGCAAATAAGTGGCTTTCAAACTCCACAATTCCTCTTTTTCCACGTCTGTTCTGCCCAAGGCAGGAGTGAATACTATAATTTGACTTTAGTTTTCTGTTACTCATACATTAAGCAGGCGTCTGGCTGTGGAGAGCTGTGTGCCGTGCAGGACATGCCAAGTCAGGCTCCTATTCCTTAGATGGTCTTGAAGATAGCTAGGCTCCCTCTCCAACCAACCACATTGGGTTGGAGTGTGTGCGAGCTGATGAACAAAATGGCTTTCGTCTCCCAGGGGACGGGAAATGTGTTTGGGTCTGCTGTTATGTAGTGGCTCCAGACTGCATCTCCTCCACTCCATCACCGAAAATCAGAATAATTTAGCGTCGCGAGAGAGAGACTGGAAACAGGCCGTGTGTTTCTCAAATGGGCAGCCAGACTGGTGAAATAGCTTGTACACACACTTTGCAGGGAGGTGTGAAAGTGATCTATAATAGATTTGACTCCAGGCCATCAATAAACTTCCAGCATGCATCCTCCTCTGACGCTGTGTGAAGTTGAACAAAGGCCGTGCCTCGCTGCTTATACAAATCTGCCTTTAACGATGTTTTCTAGCTCTGAATGAGTTCTGTCTCCCATATTAAAGCTGCATCAAATTAGCTCGATCCAAACAGCGCTGTCTGACTGCGTGGTGCCGGCCGACGACTGGTTTTATCAGAACTCGAGTGTTTGGGAGACGGGCCCGTCTGGTGGAGAGCGACATGCGCACCGAAGACCTTTGACCTTTGAAACAGTTCAGGGACTCTTGGTGGTGAGTCAAATTTGCCAAATGAAACAGTGATATGTGCGTGTGATTCAGCTGCTAAATGTTTGAGTCTGAGTACAAATAAGGCTCGATTGTACTGTAGCTGTAAAAGCGGTGTGACTTCAGACAGGGGTCAAGTTAAGTTAAGTTATCCTTTATTTATCCCCATGGGGAAATTCATCCTCTGCATTTGACCCATCCTCTACTAGGAACCTTCCTAGAACTAGGAGCAGTGGGCAGCCACTGTGCAGCGCCCGGGGACCAACTCCAGTTCTCTTGCCAGTGCCTTGCTCAGGGGCACTGACAGGAGTGTTAACCCTGACATACATGTCTTTCTTGATGGTGGGAGGAAACCGGAGCACCCGGAGAAAACCCACACGGACACGGGGAGAACATGCAAACTCCACACAGAAAGGACCTGGGACGGACCGGGGTTCGAACCCGGGACCTTCTTGCTGTGAGGCAACAGTGTTAACCACTGAGCCACCGTGCCGTCCTGTCTGCGGCGCTGTGGTTGTACAGGTGTGACTTCAGACAGGGGTCTGTCTGCGGCGCTGTGGTTGTACAGGTGTGACTTCAGACAGGGGTCTGTCTGCGGCGCTGTGGTTGTACAGGTGTGACAGGCTAAATGGGAGAGGAAATGGTTTTCCACATGAGCAAATTGCAGGAGGGTGAGAGAGGTGAGTGTTACTGGCTCTGGCATTAATGGACTCATTCATCAGCAATCAGTTTCCCATCAGTCCACGTAGATTTATGGCCAAATAACATGCCTTATATCACTCATGGAGTGATTTGGATGGTTTTGTTTCAGTGATGCACATCTCCTGGCATTAGTTGAAATGCTAGCAGTAGCAGCACGCTATTATTCCTAGTCCATTGACTAGAGAGACTTGTTATAAAGTCAGCTTCTGACAACTGCAACTATACTCAGTCATTTAAGCGATGGCAAAAGCACATGACGATCGTCCTATTTTCCGTTTTCGAACGGCATTATGGAAAAATCGATTCATAGCGATCACAATGGAAAGAAGTTATTCTTGGATTGCCACTTTGGACAGCAGCAGCAGGTATTTCCTAGAGTAAACCATGCTTTCTGTGCATGGCCTTGCACCTTGCCAAGCTGGGACAACTACAACTAACATCGCCTGTGTGTACTTCCTTAAAAGGAGGTGGAGTACACCAACTCAGCTGATGGGATGCGGAGCAGGGGAGTGCACATAGCTGCATCCAGTTCATCCCCACTCCGAGAGGAAATTGTAGCTCAGCTTTGAATTTGTGTTGTTTTAGCATCAGTGTCACGAGGCATTCCTGGCAATTTATTTTTCTGTCGACTTTTACAGATTACCCAGACTCCAGCAACAGCAACAGCAGCAAGCAAAACAGCTTACTCCACCACACCGAGCCTCAGTCAGTGTCTTCAGAATCAGAATCAACTTTAAGTATGTACACATACAAGGAATTTGACTCCGGTTTGCATTGCTCTCAAAAGTAATCACACACAGAGAAAGGTATGCACAAGCTAAAACAAACAAGGGGCACGGATTTGAACATTTACAAATTTTACATTAACTACTACAATAATGGCCCAATCCCACCGCAGCTAGTAGCGCGGTCCCGCTCCGCTCGACTCGACTTTTGGTCTCATCCCACCGGTATAAACCGGCCCAGCTCGGTTAGATTTGGGGCTGAGCTGGGCTACTTTTAGTACCTGCCTCGTCGGGGTTCTTTTTCTGCCAACCCGGGTCCATACCGTGACGTGAAAACATTGTAGGCGACTGATTGGTCAGGCAGAATCGTGTTTACTCTCTATATCCTACTGACTGTCAATGCAGCGCTGCATACCAGTTTACCTTCTTTTCTCTTCTATTATGCTTTTCTATCAGTCTTTTGTTTTGCTGCCTTCGCCTGGTGAAATAAAATCGGCGCGGTGGTTTCAATTGTCCAAAAGTCCGCTGCTCTGAAGCGCTTGTGTAGTTAGTGCTGCGTCGGCTCCGCTAGGCCGCAGGCGCCTGGTGAAGCCGCGGTTTTGCCTGGTGAGAGGCCGCGGGGGTAGAGGCTTCACTCTAGCGCAACCCCCGTCCCTCGCGCCCGTCCCTCGTGCAGCGCTTGTGAGTTTTGACTAACAAAGTGATATCCATTCTCCTGGTCGATTGTCACTTTTGCCCATGTACACTGTAACACCGGCCCAACATGCTGTGATGCTATGAGCTGGCTGCTCAGGCCAGGATCAAGGACTGTGATCATGCCAGCACTGCTCTCTCTCTCTCTCTCTCTCTCTCACACACACTCACACACACACACACACACACACACACACACACACACACTGTAGGTAATTTAGAGGCACCAGTATTTCATAAACAGTTTAAAAGTTCTGTGTATGGATTTAATTGTAACGTTATGTTATAGCCTATTTCAGAACATGGGTGGAGGGCAGATATGCGGTCGCTGTGACGACCAGGTGTGGGCGGGGGCAGATGAAGGGCGGTCGAAGCAGAACGTCCATCGGGTTGAAGCAAGTAGAGCCGAGTGGTGACGGGCTGTGCAGGGCTGTAAAATGTGGTGGAATTGAGCCATAAGTGTGGTGTAAAGTGTCCATTTTTAAATATGTATATGAAAGAATATACAATGTATGTACAGTATATGTATAAATAAGCCACACAGGATTGTAAACAAAGACAGATACTGTATATTTTCATGTATTGCATAGTTATATACTGTTCAATGTAGTTAGATGTGATTTTGCTGTGTGAACTCAGCTAAGGATCACAGTGGTGAGAGAGACTCCTGTGGAGCTGGTTACTCCCAGAAGATCTGGAGCGAGATGTCCCACGTCTCCTCAGTGAGCACATTTCCTCACAGGGGCAACCCAAACCGTTTTTATCACTAGATTGCTATCAGCCAGCAAAACACCAACACACTCCTCTCCGGCCAAACCGTACACAAACATCTCGAGGAGCATCTGATCTGAAAGGTCAGCTGCTACGCCGCGGCTTGTAAACCTCGTGGAATCCGTGTCCTCCTGGTCAAGGCGTTTTTCACGATGTGACCATGTTTGGTCATGTGCAGCAGGCGGCGGCGGCGGCGTCTTGATTGATTGCAAACGCCTCTTTGACATCTGTTTATCTGTTAAGTGTGTTGAGGCACCGTCTTTCTCCCACAGCTGATTTTTGCGACATAGAATCGCGCTTGCGGGAACTGTCGGAGGACTTATTATTTTTGCGGTCACAGTTCTGGGATTTAGCTATTCAGAGCAAAGAGAGAGTGAGTGCAACGGTAGAATAACCATAAATTCCCAGATTACCAACTTTACAAGCAACCGATATCTTACACGACAAAGACTTATACAAACATCCGAGTGCCCCTAAATTATGATATCAGAGATAGAGAAGAAATAGGACACGAGGAGGAAAAGAAACATTTGTGTATTGTGTCCCCTTTCTGTTTTCTTACATCCCTCCATTGTGCATTGTACATTCCATTGTGCTGGAAAGAGGGACACCAGTGGGTCTGAACATCTACTAACATCTACTCACATCCAGCTGCCTACATGGACATTTCCTGATGTCATTTGCGAGGGTGTACTTGCCAAAGCGAATGCTAATCATGCATCAGAAACAGAGTTTAAAAGAACATAACGTGCTGCTCTGCCTCGCTTTGATGTCTGATGAAGAAACTGGCAGCGCTCTCTGTAAAGACACCCATCATCGAGGTGGTCATTACAGCGCCAGACAGTATACAAATAGCACATGGTGTGTGTGTGTGTGTGTGTGTGTGTGTGTGTGTGTGTGTGTGTGTGTGTGTGTGTGCGTGCGTGCGTGCGTGCGTGCGTGTGTGCGTGTGCGTGTGCGTGTGCGTGTGTGTGTGTGTGTGTACACTGTGCAGGAATGAATAGAGACACAAGGGAGGACTATGCATTAATGTAATTATGTGGCTTCTAGCGGAAGGCTTTAAACGTGCGCTGCATACTGTGGGCCTAATGTCTAGTAAGACTTATTATAACAGTGAGTAAGACTTATTATAACAGTGAGTAAGACTTATAACAGTAAGACTTATTATAACAGTGAGTAAGACTTATAACAGCAAGACTTATTGTAACAGTGAGTAAGACTTATTGTAACAGTGAGTAAGACTTATTATAACAGTGAGTAAGACTTATTATAACAGTGAGTAAGACTTATTATAACAGTGAGTAAGACTTATTATAACAGTGAGTAAGACTTAACAGTGAGTAAGACTTAACACTTAACAGTGAGTAAGACTTAACAGTGAGTAAGACTTAACAGTGAGGAAGACTTAACAGTGAGGAAGACTTAACAGTGAGTAACACTTATTATAACAGTGAGTAAGACTTGTTATAACAGTGAGTAAGACTTATAACAGTAAGACTTATTATAACAGTGAGTAAGACTTGTTATAACAGTGAGTAAGACTTATTGTAACAGTGAGTAAGACTTATTATAACAGTGAGTAAGACTTATTATAACAGTGAGTAAGACTTATTATAACAGTGAGTAAGACTTATTATAACAGTGAGTAAGACTTATTATAACAGTGAGTAAGACTTAACAGTGAGTAAGACTTAACACTTAACAGTGAGTAAGACTTAACAGTGAGTAAGACTTAACAGTGAGGAAGACTTAACAGTGAGGAAGACTTAACAGTGAGTAACACTTATTATAACAGTGAGTAAGACTTGTTATAACAGTGAGTAAGACTTATAACAGTAAGACTTATTATAACAGTGAGTAAGACTTGTTATAACAGTGAGTAAGACTTATAACAGTAAGACCTATTATAACAGTGAGTAAGACTTGTTATAACAGTGAGTAAGACTTATAACAGTAAGACTTATTATAACAGTGAGTAAGACTTAACAGTGAGTAAGACTTATAACAGTAAGACTTATTATAACAGTGAGGAAGACTTAACAGTGAGTAACACTTATTATAACAGTGAGTAAGACTTGTTATAACAGTGAGTAAGACTTATAACAGTAAGACTTATTATAACAGTGAGTAAGACTTGTTATAACAGTGAGTAAGACTTATAACAGTAAGACCTATTATAACAGTGAGTAAGACTTGTTATAACAGTGAGTAAGACTTATAACAGTAAGACTTATTATAACAGTGAGTAAGACTTAACAGTGAGTAAGACTTATAACAGTAAGACTTATTATAACAGTGAGTAAGACTTAACAGTGAGTAACACTTATTATAACAGTGAGTAAGACTTGTTATAACAGTGAGTAAGACTTATAACAGTAAGACTTATTATAACAGTGAGTAAGACTTGTTATAACAGTGAGTAAGACTTATAACAGTAAGACTTATTATAACAGTGAGTAAGACTTGTTATAACAGTGAGTAAGACTTATAACAGTAAGACTTATTATAACAGTGAGTAAGACTTAACAGTGAGTAAGACTTATTATAACAGTGAGTATTAAGACTTATTATAACAGTGAGTAAGACTTGTTATAACAGTGAGTAAGACTTAACAGTGAGTAAGACTTGTTATAACAGTGAGTAAGACTTAACAGTGAGTAAGACTTAACAGTGAGTAAGACTTGTTATAACAGTGAGTAAGACTTAACAGTGAGTAAGACTTGTTATAACAGTGAGTAAGACTTAACAGTGAGTAAGACTTGTTATAACAGTGAGTAAGACTTAACAGTGAGTAAGACTTAACAGTGAGTAAGACTTGTTATAACAGTGAGTAAGACTTGTTATAACAGTGAGTAAAACTTAACAGTGAGTAAGACTTGTTATAACAGTGAGTAAGACTTAACAGTGAGTAAGACTTGTTATAACAGTGAGTAAGACTTAACAGTGAGTAAGACTTATTATAACAGTGAGTAAGACTTGTTATAACAGTGAGTAAGACTTAACAGTGAGTAAGACTTAACAGTGAGTAAGACTTGTTATAACAGTGAGTAAGACTTAACAGTGAGTAAGACTTGTTATAACAGTGAGTAAGACTTAACAGTGAGTAAGACTTATTATAACAGTGAGTAAGACTTAACAGTGAGTAAGACTTAACAGTGAGTAAGACTTATTATAACAGTGAGTAAGACTTAACAGTGAGTAAGACTTATGATAACAGTGAGTATTAAGACTTATTATAAGAGGGGATCGGTGGACCATTCTCAGTTGGCTTGAAGAACAAAGGGCTCAACAAGTTAATGTGACTCAACTCCTTTTGATGGGCAAATCCCTCATCTTAGACTTCCAGCAAAGCTGTTTTACCAGAACTCCGTCCATTAATCACACTTAGGTCACTCAGGTAACTTTGATCAGCGCTTTTATGATTCATAAATAAAAAATTCCCGAAAGATTAAAGGTAAATATGTCCGAAATGTAGCATGCAGACTCCTTGCATGAACTTCTCTCAAGGTCGTCGTACCCCCCCCCCCCCCCCCCTCCCCTCCCCTCCCCTCCCCTCCCCCGCCGAGGACCAGCTGTATTATTACTTGCTGAATGTTTTCCAAAAGTAATTTTCATGTGAGATGACTGAGGAGTTTTGGGAGCGAGCAGGTAAGATGTCAGCTTCAGAATAGATGTTTTCATAATCGCTTCGGGCTCCAGTTGATTTTGGCTGAGGTCATTTCCCCCATGTGAAATAATGCCTCCTCCTCGCTGGCTGTTGAGTCTTCTCTTTGTGCTGCTCACATTATACCCTAGTTATTATTAGATATCATGTTTGGTATGTTCGAGATATTTTCGGCTTCTGTTTGTATTTGAACTATTACAGGGTGGCCTAGTAGTAGTAGGAGAGAGAGAGACCACCCTGTACCAGAAAAGTCGCTGGTTCAATCCCAGCCAAAAAACAAGAGAATCATTGCGCATCAAAAAGCCTGTCAAAGCGTCCTTGAGCAAGACCATTGAACCCTCAATGTTTTGCTTATTGCAAGTCTCTCCACTAATGGGGGACCGGCTAAATGTCTAAATATAAAAGTATTTAGACAGAATGCATGAGAAGGACTATTCTTCTGCGTTTACACAGCAACAAACCATCGCCATTGTTTTAATTTGCAATATTGACTTCAGACCATAGGCTGTGTAATAATAACCAGCAACAAAACAAACCGTTTCCACGTCACTATTGTTTTCCACTTCTGACAGTTCTAGTTTATTTGACCTGTTTATTATGAATATTCATGAGCAGTGTCTGGTGTTAGGGGCTGCAGGTGATGAATTGCCAGTGGCATGAGAGCAGACTGACCAGGGAGAGAGAGGGGGGAGGGAGAGAGAGAGAGAGAGAGAGGGGGGGGGGGAGGGAGAGAGAGAGAGAGAGAGAGAGAGAGCATACTGGAGGTGGGGCAGCAGCTCTCTCTCTCTCTCCCTGAGTCTGAGCAGGCCACAGAAGGGAGAGAGAGAGAGCGGAGGAGGAGGGCCAGGGCGACATGCCCCGGAGAGTGAAATCAGTTGCAGATGTGTGAATGTGAATGCGTCCTGGGCGCCCCGTCAATGTGGGAATGATTTGTGGACTTGATTCCCCCTCGTGACAGGGAAAGACTGGTTGGAGCAGGGGAAGGCTATAACACGCTGCTGTCCACCTATAAGTGGTGACATTACAAGAATGTCCTACAGTTCATGTAGAGGCGGGTTTAGATGGGCCGCTTCCCTGTGAGGCGCACGGACGGGAGAAGCAGACGTTGGGATTTGGGCAAAATTAGAAAGTAAAAAGTACCCTTTGTATAAGTTATCAAAGTAAAAAAAAATATATATATATGATCAATGGACCGTGATTTCTTCCATTTCTGACTGTGATTTCTTCCATTTCTGACATTTCTGACTGTGATTTCTTCCATTTCTGACTGTGATTTCTTCCATTTCTGACATTTCTGACTGTGATTTCTTCCATTTCTGACTGTGATTTCTTCCATTTCTGACATTTCTGACTGTGATTTCTTCCATTTCCGACTGTGATTTCTTCCATTTCTGACTGTGATTTCTTCCATTTCCGACTGTGATTTCTTCCATTTCCGACTGTGATTTCTTCCATTTCTGACTGTGTTTTTGCCGTGTGATTGTGTCAGTGGGTAGTGGGGCTGGGCGATATGGACCAAAAATCATTATCTTTGTTTTCTTAGGCTGAATGGCGATACAAACACACAGTATATATATCTCGGTGTTTCCTGTGTCTTCAGTTGTAAGTCAAAGTCACGATAGAAGCAAGGTGTGAGAGCAGCAACACACCTACTCCAAACAAATCACCTATCTGAAGTGTGTATATCTAATCTGTGTGTGTGTGTGAGTGCGTGCGTGCGTGAGTGCGTGAGTGTGCAGCCACATGTACATGTTAGTGCGCGGGGCGACAGCACCAGGTGGGGGGGGGGGGGGGGGTTTGTTCGGCAGTGGCCTGTGGGAGTTTTTAAACTGGACACATGTGGAGGTTCTGCGGGCCCGGCTGGACGCGGGCCAAGCCAAACAGGAGTGCAGCACCACTCTGACATGTCTGTGAGCTGTTAGCCTGCAGGTCGGCCCGGTGTCTGCCCGCCTCCATACGCTCAAAAGTGACCCCGCCTCCACGCTCCAGAACACACAGGCCTGCCTTTGTCGTGCCCCCCAGCCTTTAATTGGTCCCATATAAGAACAGCTGTGAGGGAACGATGGAGAGGCGTTTGTCACACGTGTGTTAGAGGAGTGGTGTCGGGGTCTGCTCGGCTCTATAGATTAGAAATGGAACACTGGATTTCCTACGGTGGGGGACGTGTATATGGCTTTGAAATGACCCCGAAGAAATGTCAACGGTTATGACGATGGTGACGATGGCAACAAAAGGGATGATCGTGATGACAGTGACAACGTTAACAGTGGTCGTTTATATTATGACATGGTAGCCATGTGTGCCTTGGCACGACACAAGGTGCCCTTGACAGGATATTGACTGATGTTGTCACTGTTCCAAAATGTTCCAGGAGGCCAGAGAGCACATAGCTGACATACTTTCTACATCACCGCTGAGAAGGACACTTTGTGTGATGATGATGAGGGATACAAGGATTGGGTTTGGAAGGGGGGGGGGGGGGTAGTCAGTCAGGACACCTGCACCTGGTGGTACCTCAGGACACCTGCACCTGGTGGTACCTCAGCGAAAACGTTTCCAAGCCCAAGAAATCTTGATCCCACAGTCTGCACCAACGTTGACAGAATACGGCGGAAAAATGAAAGTTGAGACGTCTGGTTGTCCATAGGTAGCTGCTACCTGCATTGTTTTGTGGAATTAGGACCTAAATATCATTCTGATATCAGTTCAAAACCATTTCCAAAGCTGTTTGAGTATGACTTTTTAGTGTGCTATAATATCATTCTCTCACCCCCCCCCCCCCCAAAAGGGGAGACCATCTTACAATGGGATCACACCAGCATGTGACTTAAAACTAATGTGGGACAGGGGCGTAAAGTCTAAAACTAATGTGGGACAGGGGCGTAAAGTCTAAAACTAATGTGGGACAGGGGCGTAAAGTCTAAAACTAATGTGGGACAGGGGCGTAAAGTCTAAAACTAATGTGGGACAGGGGCGTAAAGTCTAAAACTAATGTGGGACAGGGGCGTAAAGTCTAAAACTAATGTGGGACAGGGGTGTAAAGTCTAAAACTAATGTGGGACAGGGGCGTAAAGTCTAAAACTAATGTGGGACAGGGGCGTAAAGTCTAAAACTAATGTGGGACGGGCGTAAAGTCTAAAACTAATGTTGAACAGGGGCGTAAAGTCTAAACTAATGTGGGACAGGGGCGTAAAGGACAAAACTAATGTGGGACAGGGGCGTAAAGTCTAAAACTAATGTGGGACAGGGGCGTAAAGTCTAAAACTAATGTGGGACAGGGACGTAAAGTCTAAACTAATGTGGGACAGGGGCGTAAAGTCTAAAACTAATGTGGGACAGGGGCGTAAAGTCTAAAACTAATGTGGGACAGGGGCGTAAAGTCTAAAACTAATGTGGGACAGGGACGTAAAGTCTAAACTAATGTGGGACAGGGGCGTAAAGTCTAAAACTAATGTGGGACAGGGGCGTAAAGGACAAAACTAATGTTGGACAGGGGCGTAAAGTCTAAAACTAATGTGGGACAGGGATGTAAAGTCTAAACTAATGTGGGACAGGGGCGTAAAGGACAAAACTAATGTTGGACAGGGGCGTAAAGTCTAAAACTAATGTGGGACAGGGACGTAAAGTCTAAACTAATGTGGGACAGGGGCGTAAAGTCTAAAACTAATGTGGGACAGGGGCATAAAGGACAAAACTAATGTGGGACAGGGGCGTAAAGTCTAAAACTAATGTGGGACAGGGGCGTAAAGTCTAAACTAATGTGGGACAGGGACGTAAAGTCTAAACTAATGTGGGACAGGGGCGTAAAGTCTAAAACTAATGTGGGACAGGGGCGTAAAGGACAAAACTAATGTGGGACAGGGGCGTAAAGGACAAAACTAATGTGGGACAGGGGTGTAACGTCTAAAACTAATGTGGGACAGGGGCGTAAAGTCTAAAACTAATGTGGGACAGGGGCGTAAAGGACAAAACTAATGTGGGACAGGGGCGTAAAGGACAAAACTAATGTGGGACAGGGGTGTAAAGTCTAAAACTAATGTGGGACAGGGGCGTAAAGTCTAAAACTAATGTGGGACAGGGGCGTAAAGGACAAAACTAATGTGGGACAGGGGCGTAAAGTCTAAAACTAATGTGGGACAGGGGCGTAAAGTCTAAACTAATGTGGGACAGGGACGTAAAGTCTAAACTAATGTGGGACAGGGGCATAAAGTCTAAAACTAATGTGGGACAGGGGCGTAAAGTCTAAAACTAATGTGGGACAGGGACGTAAAGTCTAAACTAATGTGGGACAGGGGCGTAAAGTCTAAACTAATGTGGGACAGGGGTGTAAAGTCTAAAACTAATGTGGGACAGGGGCGTAAATTCTAAAACTAATGTGGGACAGGGGTGTAAAGTCTAAACTAATGTGGGACAGGGGCGTACATTCTAAAACTAATGTGAGACAGGGGCGTAAAGTCTAAAACGAATGTGGGACAGCGGCGTAAATTCTAAAACTAATGTGGGACAGGGGTGTAAAGTCTAAAACGTATGTGGGACAGGGGCGTAAATTCTAAAACTAATGTGGGACAGGGGTGTAAAGTCTAAAACGTATGTGGGAGAGGGGCGTAAAGTCTAAAACT